>NW_028258589.1:0-189047 GCF_982586985.1 Callionymus lyra
CTCTTCAAAACTCCATTTTTTTCTTTTACCTCTTCAAAACTCCAACATTTTTTTTTTTTTTTACCTCTTCAAAACTCCAACATTTTTTTTTTACCTCTTAAAAACTCCAACATTTTTTTACTCCAACATTTTTTTTTTTTTTTTTACCTCTTCAAAACTCCATTTTTTTTTTACCTCTTCAAAACTCCAACATTTTTTTTTTACCTCTTCAAAACTCCAACATTTTTTTTCTTTTTTTACCTCTTCAAAACTCCAACTTTTTTTTTTACCTCTTCAAAACTCCATTTTTTTCTTTTACCTCTTCAAAACTCCAACATTTTTTATTATTTTTTTACCTCTTCAAAACTCCAACATTTTTTTTTTTTTTTACCTCTTCAAAATTCCAACATTTTTTTTTCTTTTACCTCTTCAAAACTCCAACATTTTTTTTTTGTTTACCTCTTCAAAACTCCAACATTTTTTATTATTTTTTTACCTCTTCAAAACTCCAACATTTTTTTTTTTTTTACCTCTTCAAAACTCCAACATTTTTTTTTTTTTACCTCTTCAAAACTCCAACATTTTTTTTTTACCTCTTAAAAACTCCAACATTTTTTTTTTTTGTTTTTACCTCTTTAAAACTCCAACATTTTTTTTTTTTACCTCTTCAAAACTCCAACATTTTTTTTTTACCTCTTAAAAACTCCAACATTTTTTTACTCCAACATTTTTTTTTTTTTTTTACCTCTTCAAAACTCCATTTTTTTTTTACCTCTTCAAAACTCCAACATTTTTTTTTTACCTCTTAAAAACTCCAACATTTTTTTTTTTTTTTTACCTCTTCAAAACTCCATTTTTTTTTACCTCTCTGAAACTCCAACATTAATACATATATATATTTTTTTACCTCTTCAAAACTCCAACATTTTTTTTCTTTTTTTACCTCTTCAAAACTCCAACTTTTTTTTTTACCTCTTAAAAACTCCAACATTTTTTTTTTTTTTTACCTCTTCAAAACTCCATTTCTTTTTTTTTTTACCTCTTCAAAACTCCAACATTTTTTTTTTTTTTTACCTCTTCAAAACTCCAACATTTTTTTTTTTTTTTACCTCTTCAAAACTCCAACATTTTTTTTTTTTTACCTCTTCAAAACTCCATTTTTTTCTTTTACCTCTTCAAAACTCCAAATTTTTTTTTTTTTAGCTCTTCAAAATTCTAACATTTTTTTTTTTTTACCTCTTTAAAACTCCATTTTTTTCTTTTACCTCTTCAAAACTCCAACATTTTTTTTTTTTTTTTACCTCTTAAAAACTCCAACATTTTTATTTTTTTTCAAAACTCCAACATCTTTTTTTTTTTTACCTCTTCAAAACTCCATTTTTTTTTTTTTTTTTACCTCTTCAAAACTCCATTTTTTTATTTTACCTCTTCAAAACTCCAACATTTTTTTTTTTTACCTCTTCAAAACTCCAACATTTTTTTTTTTTTACCTGTTCAAAACTCCAACATTTTTTTTTTTACCTGTTCAAAACTCCATTTTTTTTTTTACCTCTTCAAAACTCCAACTTTTTTTTTTTTTTTTACCTCTTCAAAACTCCATTTTTTTTTACCTCTTCAAAACTCCAACATTTTTTTTTTTTTTTTACCTCTTTAAAACTCCAACATTTTTTTTTTTTACCTCTTCAAAACTCCAACATTTTTTTTTACCTCTTAAAAACTCCAACATTTTTTTACTCCAACATTTTTTTTTTTTACCTCTTCAAAACTCCATTTTTTTTTTACCTCTTCAAAACTCCAACATTTTTTTTTTTCCTCTTAAAAACTCCAACATTTTTTATTTTTTTACCTCTTCAAAACTCCAACATTTTTTTTTTTTTACCTCTTCAAAACTCCATTTTTTTCTTTTACCTCTTCAAAACTCCAACATTTTTTTATTTTTTTTTTACCTCTTCAAAATTCCAACATTTTTTTTTTTTTACCTCTTCAAAACTCCATTTTTTTTTTTACCTCTTCAAAACTCCAAAATTTTTTTTTTCTACCTCTTCAAAACTCCAACATTTTTTTTTTACCTCTCTAAAACTTCAACATTAATTTTTTTTTTTTTTACTTCTTCAAAAGTCCAACATTTTTTTTTACCTCTTCAAAACTCCAACATTTTTATTCTTTTTTTACCTCTTCAAAACTCCAACATTTTTTTTTACCTCTTCAAAACTCCAACATTTTTTTTTTTTTTTACCTCTTCAAAACTCCATTTTTTTCTTTTACCTCTTCAAAACTCCAACATTTTTTTTTTTACCTCTTCAAAACTCCAACGTTTTTTTTTTTTTTTACCTCTTCAAAACTCCAACATTTTTTTTTTTACCTCTTCAAAACTCCAAAATTTTTTTTTTTTTTTTTACCTCTTCAAAACTCCAACATTGATTTTTTGTTCCTTTTTTTTACCTCTTCAAAACTCCAACATTTTTTTTTTTTTTTACCTCTTCAAAACTCCATTTTTTTTTCTTTTACCTCTTCAAAACTCCAACATTTTTTTTTTACCTCTTCAAAACTCCAAAATGTTTTTTTTTTTTTACCTCTTCAAAACTCCAACATTGATTTTTTGTTCCTTTTTTTACCTCTTCAAAACTCCAACATTTCTTTTTTTTTTTACCTCTTCAAAACTCCAACATTTTTTTTTTTTTTTTACCTCTTCAAAACTCCAACATTTTTTTTTTTTTTACCTCTTCAAAACTCCAACGTTTTTTTTTTTTTTTACCTCTTCAAAACTCCAACATTTTTTTTTTTTACCTCTTCAAAACTCCAACATTTCTTTTTTGTTCCTTTTTTTACCTCTTCAAAACTCCAACATTTCTTTTTTTTTTTTACCTCTTCAAAACTCCAACATTTTTTTACTCCAACATTTTTTTTTTTTTTTACCTCTTCAAAACTCCAACATTTCTTTTTTTTTTTTACCTCTTCAAAACTCCAACATTTTTTTACTCCAACATTTTTTTTTTTTTTTACCTCTTCAAAACTCCAACAATTTTTTTTCTTTTACCTCTTCAAAACTCCAACATATTTTTTTTTTTTTACCTCTTCAAAACTCCAACATTTTTTTTTTTTTACCTCTTCAAAACTCCATTTTTTTTTATCTCTTCAAAACTCCATTTTTTTTACTTCTTCAAAACTCCAACATTTTTTTTTTACCTCTTAAAAACTCTAACATATATATTTTTTTTTTACCTCTTCAAAACTCCAACATTTTTTTTTTTTTTTACCTCTTAAAAACTCCAACATATTTTTTTTTTTTACTTCTTGAAAACTCAATTTTTTTCTTTTACCTCTTCAAAACTCCATTTTTTTTTTTTTACCTCTTCAAAACTCCATTTTTTTTTTTACCTCTTCAAAACTCCAACATTTTTTTTTTTTTTACCTCTTCAAAACTCCATTTTTTTCTTTTAGCTCTTCAAAACTCCAACATTTTTTTTTTTTTTACCTCTTCAAAACTCCATTTTTTTCTTTTAGCTCTTCAAAACTCCAACATTTTTTTTTTTTTACCTCTTCAAAACTCCATTTTTTTTTCTTTTACCTCTTCAAAACTCCAACATTTTTTTTTTTTACCTCTTCAGAACTCCAACATTTTTTTTTTTTTTTTTACCTCTTCATAACGCCATTTTTTTTTTTTTACCTCTTCAAAACTCCAACATTTTTTTTTTTTACCTCTTCAAAATTCCAACATTGATTTTTTTTTTTTTTTTACCTCTTCAAAACTCCAACATTTTTTTTTTACCTCTTCAAAACTCCAAAATGTTTTTTTTTTTTTACCTCTTCAAAACTCCAACATTGATTTTTTGTTCCTTTTTTTACCTCTTCAAAACTCAAACATTGATTTTTTGTTCCTTTTTTTACCTCTTCAAAACTCCAACATTTCTTTTTTTTTTTACCTCTTCAAAACTCCAACATTTTTTTTTTTTACCTCTTCAAAACTCCAACGTTTTTTTTTTTTTTTTACCTCTTCAAAACTCCAACATTTTTTTTTTTACCTCTTCAAAACTCCAAAATTTTTTTTTTTTTTTTTACCTCTTCAAAACTCCAACATTGATTTTTTGTTCCTTTTTTTTACCTCTTCAAAACTCCAACATTTTTTTTTTTTTACCTCTTCAAAACTCCATTTTTTTTTCTTTTACCTCTTCAAAACTCCAACATTTTTTTTTTACCTCTTCAAAACTCCAAAATGTTTTTTTTTTTTTACCTCTTCAAAACTCCAACATTGATTTTTTGTTCCTTTTTTTACCTCTTCAAAACTCCAACATTGATTTTTTGTTCCTTTTTTTACCTCTTCAAAACTCCAACATTTCTTTTTTTAACTCTTCAAAACTCCAACATTTTTTTTTTTTTTTTACCTCTTCAAAACTCCAACGTTTTTTTTTTTTTTTACCTCTTCAAAACTCCAACATATTTTTTTTTACCTCTTCAAAACTCCAAAATTTTTTATTTTTTTTTACCTCTTCAAAACTCCAACATTGATTTTTTGTTCCTTTTTTTTACCTCTTCAAAACTCCAACATTGATTTTTTGTTCCTTTTTTTACCTCTTCAAAACTCCAACATTTCTTTTTATTTTTTACCTGTTCAAAAGTCCAACTTTTTTTTTACCTCTCTAAAACTCCAACATAATTTTTTTTATTTTTTTTACCTCTTCAAATCTCCAACATTAAAATATTTCTTTCTTTTTTTTTCCTCTTCAAAACTAAAACATTAAAAGAATTTTTTCTTTTCTACTTCTTCAGAACTCCAATATTTTTTTTAATTTTTTTTACCTCTTCAAAACTCCAACATTAAAAGATGTAATTCTTTTTTTACCTCTTCAAAACTCCAACATTAATTTATTTTTTTTTATCTCTTCAAAAGTCCAACATTTTGTTTTTACCTCTTCAAAAGTCCAACTTTTTTTTTTTTTTTACCTCTTCATAACTCCAACATTTTTTTTTTACCTCTTCAAAACTCCAAAATTTTTTTTTTTTTTTTTACCTCTTCAAAACTCCAACATTGATTTTTTGTTCCTTTTTTTTACCTCTTCAAAACTCCAACATTTTTTTTTTTTTACCTCTTCAAAACTCCATTTTTTTTTCTTTTACCTCTTCAAAACTCCAACATTTTTTTTTTACCTCTTCAAAACTCCAAAATGGTTTTTTTTTTTACCTCTTCAAAACTCCAACATTGATTTTTTGTTCCTTTTTTTACCTCTTCAAAACTCCAACATTGATTTTTTGTTCCTTTTTTTACCTCTTCAAAACTCCAACATTTCTTTTTTTTTTTACCTCTTCAAAACTCCAACATTTTTTTTTTTTTACCTCTTCAAAACTCCAACGTTTTTTTTTTTTTTTTACCTCTTCAAATCTCCAACATTTTTTTTTTTACCTCTTCAAAACTCCAAAATTTTTTTTTTTTTTTTACCTCTTCAAAACTCCAACATTGATTTTTTGTTCCTTTTTTTTACCTCTTCAAAACTCCAACATTGATTTTTTGTTCCTTTTTTTACCTCTTCAAAACTCCAACATTTCTTTTTATTTTTTACCTGTTCAAAAGTCCAACTTTTTTTTTTACCTCTCTAAAACTCCAACATAATTTTTTTTATTTTTTTTACCTCTTCAAATCTCCAACATTAAAATATTTCTTTCTTTTTTTTTCCTCTTCAAAACTAAAACATTAAAATAATTTTTTCTTTTCTACCTCTTCAGAACTCCAACATTTTTTTTAATTTTTTTTACCTCTTCAAAACTCCAACATTAAAAGATGTAATTCTTTTTTTACCTCTTCAAAACTCCAACGTTAATTTCTTTTTTTTTTTCTCTTCAAAAGTCCAACATTTTGTTTTTACCTCTTCAAAAGTCCAACTTTTTTTTTTTTTTTACCTCTTCAAAACTCCAACATTTTTTTTTTTACCTCTTCAAAACTCCAAAATTTTTTTTTTTTTTTTTACCTCTTCAAAACTCCAACATTGATTTTTTGTTCCTTTTTTTTACCTCTTCAAAACTCCAACATTTTTTTTTTTTTACCTCTTCAAAACTCCAATTTTGTTTTCTTTTACCTCTTCAAAACTCCAACATTTTTTTTTTACCTCTTCAAAACTCCAAAATGTTTTTTTTTTTTTACCTCTTCAAAACTCCAACATTGATTTTTTGTTCCTTTTTTTACCTCTTCAAAACTCCAACATTGATTTTTTGTTCCTTTTTTTACCTCTTCAAAACTCCAACATTTCTTATTTGTTTTACCTCTTCAAAACTCCAACATTTTTTTTTTTTTTTACCTCTTCAAAACTCCAACATTTTTTTTTTTTTTACCTCTTCAAAACTCCAACGTTTTTTTTTTTTTTTTACCTCTTCAAAACTCCAACATTTTTTTTTTTACCTCTTCAAAACTCCAACATTTTTTTTTTTTTTTTACCTCTTCAAAACTCCAACATTGATTTTTTGTTCCTTTTTTTTACCTCTTCAAAACTCCAACATTGATTTTTTGTTCCTTTTTTTACCTCTTCAAAACTCCAACATTTCTTTTTATTTTTTACCTGTTCAAAAGTCCAACTTTTTTTTTTACCTCTCTAAAACTCCAACATAATTTTTTTTATTTTTTTTACCTCTTCAAATCTCCAACATTAAAATATTTCTTTCTTTTTTTTTCCTCTTCAAAACTAAAACATTAAAATAATTTTTTCTTTTCTACCTCTTCAGAACTCCAACATTTCTTTTAATTTTTTTTACCTCTTCAAAACTCCAACATTAAAAGATGTAATTCTTTTTTTACCTCTTCAAAACTCCAACATTAATTTCTTTTTTTTTATCTCTTCAAAAGTCCAACATTTTGTTTTTACCTCTTCCAAAGTCCAACTTTTTTTTTTACCTCTTCAAAAGCCCAACATTTTTTTTTTTTTACCTCTTCAAAACTCCAACATTTTTTTTAACTTTTTTTTACCTCTTCAAAACTCCAAAATTAAAAGATTTATTTCTTTTTTTACCTCTTCAAAACTCCAACATTATTATTATTATTTTTTTTACCTCTTCAAATCTCCAACGTTAAAATATTTCTTTCTTTTTTTTTCTCTTCAAAACTAAAACATTAAAAGAATTCTTTCTTTTCTACCTCTTCAGAACTCCAACATTTTTTAAATTTTTTTTTACCTCTTCAAAACTCCAACATTAAATGATGTAATTCTTTTTTTACCTCTTCAAAACTCCAACATTAATTTCTTTTTTTTTATCTCTTCAAAAGTCCAACATTTTGTTTTTACCTCTTCCAAAGTCCAACTTTTTTTTTTACCTCTTCAAAAGCCCAACATTTTTTTTTTTTTACCTCTTCAAAACTCCAACATTTTTTTTAACTTTTTTTTACCTCTTCAAAACTCCAAAATTAAAAGATTTATTTCTTTTTTTACCTCTTCAAAACTCCAACATTATTATCATTATTTTTTTTACCTCTTCAAATCTCCAACGTTAAAATATTTCTTTCTTTTTTTTTCTCTTCAAAACTAAAACATTAAAAGAATTCTTTCTTTTCTACCTCTTCAGAACTCCAACATTTTTTAAAATTTTTTTTTCCTCTTCAAAACTCCAACATTAAAAGATGTATTTCTTTTTTTACCTCTTCAAAACTCCAACATTAATTTCTTTTTTTTTATCTCTTCAAAAGTCCAACATTTTGTTTTTACCTCTTCAAAAGTCCACCTTTTTTTTTTACCTCTTCAAAAGCCCAACATTTTTTATTTTTTTTACCTCTTCAAAACTCCAACATTTTTTTAAACTTTTTTTTACCTCTTCAAAACTCCAAAATTAAAAGATTTATTTCTTTTTTTACCTCTTCAAAACTCCAACATTAAAATAATTCTTTCTTTTTTACCTCTCTAAAACTCCAACATGATTTTTTTTTTTTGTTTACCTCTTCAAAACTCCAACATTTTTTTTTTTTTACCTCTTCAAAACTCCAACATTTTTTTTTTTTTTACCTCTTCAAAACTCCAACATTAATTTCTTTTTTTTTTACCTCTTCAAAACTCCAACATTATTGTTATTATTTTTTTTACCTCTTCAGAACTCCAACATTAAAATAATTATTTATTTTTTACCTCTCTAAAACTCCAACATGATTTTTTTTTTTTTTTACCTCTTCAAAACTCCAACATTTTTTTTTTTTACCTCTTCAAAACTCCAACATTTTTTTTTTTTTTTTACCTCTTCAAAACTCCAACATTAAAAGATTTATTTCTTTTTTTACCTCTTCAAAACTCCAACATTAAAATAATTCTTTCTTTTTTACCTCTCTAAAATTTAAACATAAATTATTATTATTATTTTTTTTACCTCTTCAAAACTCCAACATTAAAAGAATTCTTTCTTTTTTACCTCTTCAAAAGTCCAACTTTTTTTTTTACCTCTCTAAAACTCCAACATATATATATATATTTTTTACCTCTTCAAATCTCCAACATTAAAATAATTCTTTCTTTTTTACCTCTCTAAAATTTCAACATAAATTATTATTATTATTTTTTTTACCTCTTCAAAACTCCAACATTAAAATAATTCTTTCTTTTTTACCTCTTCAAAAGTCCAACTTTTTTTTTTACCTCTCTAAAACTCCAACATATATATATATATTTTTTACCTCTTCAAATCTCCAACATTAAAATAATTCTTTCTTTTTTTTTCCTCTTCAAAACTCCAACATTATTTTTTTTTTATTTGTTTTACCTCTTCAAAACTCCAACTTTAAAATAATTCTTACTTTTTTACCTCTTCAAAAATAAAACATTAAAAGATTTATTTCTTTTTTTACCTCTTCAAAACTCCAACATTAATTTTTTTTTTTTTTATCTCTTCAAAAGTCCAACATTTTTTTTTTACCTCTTCAAAAGTCCAACATTTTTTTTTTACCTCTTCAAAAGTCCAACGTTTCTTTTTTTTACCTCTTCAAAAGTCCAACATTAAAAGATTGATTTCTTTTTTACCTCTTCAAGAGTCCAACTTTTTTTTTTTTACCTCTTCAAAACTCCAACATTATTATTATTATTTTTTTTTACCTCTTCAAAACTCCAACAGTAAAATAATTATTTCTTTTTTTTACCTCTTCAAAACTCCAACATTAAAATAATTATTTCTTTTTTACCTCTAGAAAAACTCCAACATTAAAAGAATTCTTTCTTTTTTACCTCTTCAAAACTCCAACATTAAAATAATTCTTTCTTTTTTTACCTCTTCAAAACTCCAACGTAATTTTTTTTTTATTTTTTTTTTTACCTCTTCAAAACTCCAACATTTTTTTTCCCTCTTCAAAACTCCAACATTAAAATAATTCTTTCTTTTTTACCTCTTCAAAACTCCAACATTAATTTCTTTTTTTTTATCTCTTCAAAAGTCCAACATTTTTTGTTTACCTCTTCAAAAGTCCAACATTTTTTTTTTACCTCTTCAAAAGTCCAACGTTTCTTTTTTTTACCTCTTCAAAAGTCCAACATTAAAAGATTGATTTCTTTTTTACCTCTTCAAGAGTCCAACTTTTTTTTTTTTTACCTCTTCAAAACTCCAACATTATTATTATAATTTTTTTTTACCTCTCTAAAACTCCAACATAATTTTTTTTTTTTTACCTCTTCAAACCTCCAACATTAAAATATTTATTTCTTTTTTTACCTCTTCAAAACTCCAATATTAAAATAATTCTTTCTTTTTTACCTCTTCAAAACTAAAACATTAAAATAATTCTTTCTTTTCTACCTCTTCAAAACTCCAACATTTTTTTAATTTTTTTTTTTACCTCTTCAAAACTCCAAAATTAAAAGATTTATTTCTTTTTTTACCTCTTCAAAACTCCAACATTTTTTTTTTACCTCTTCAAAACTCCAACATTTTTTTTTTTTTTACCTCTTCAAAACTCCAACATTAAAAGAATTCTTTCTTTTCTACCTCTTCAAAACTCCAACATTTTTATTTTTTTTTTACCTCTTCAAAACTCCAACATTAAAAGATTTATTTCTTTTTTTACCTCTTCAAAACTCCGACATAATTTTTTTTTTTTTACCTCTTCAAAACTTCAACATTAAAATAATTCTTTCTTTTTTACCTCTTCAAAACTCCAACATTAATTTTTTTTTTTTTTTTTACCTCTTCAAAACTCCAACATTAAAAGAATTCTTTCTTTTTTACCTCTTCAAAACTCCAACATTAAAAGATGTATTTCTTTTTTACCTCTTCAAAACTCCAACGTTATTATTCTTATTTTTACCTCTTCAAAAGGCCAACGTTTTTTTTTTTTTACCTCTTCAAAACTCCAACATTAATTTCTTTTCTTTTTTTATCTCTTCAAAACTCCAAAATTAAAAGATTTATTTCTTTTTTATCTCTCTAAAACTCCAAAATAAATTATTCTTATTTTTTTTTGACCTCTTCAAAACTCCAACATTAATTTCTTTTTTTTTTTACCTCTTGAAAAGTCCAACATTATTATTATTATTTTTTTTTACCTCTTCAAAACTCCAACATTAAAAGAATTCTTTCTTTTTTACCTCTTCAAAACTCCAATATTAAAATAATTCTTTCTTTTTTACCTCTTCAAAACTAAAACATTAAAATAATTCTTTCTTTTCTACCTCTTCAAAACTCCAACATTTTTTTAATTTTTTTTTTTACCTCTTCAAAACTCCAAAATTAAAAGATTTATTTCTTTTTTTACCTCTTCAAAACTCCAACATTTTTTTTTTACCTCTTCAAAACTCCAACATTTTTTTTTTTTTACCTCTTCAAAACTCCAACATTAAAAGAATTCTTTCTTTTCTACCTCTTCAAAACTCCAACATTTTTATTTTTTTTTTACCTCTTCAAAACTCCAACATTAAAAGATTTATTTCTTTTTTTACCTCTTCAAAACTCCAACATAATTTTTTTTTTTTTTACCTCTTCAAAACTTCAACATTAAAATAATTCTTTCTTTTTTACCTCTTCAAAACTCCAACTTTTTTTTTTTTTTACCTTTTCAAAACTCCAACATTAAAAGATTTTTTTTTTTTTTACCTCTTCAAAACATTAAAAGAATTCTTTCTTTTTTACCTCGTCAAAAGTCCAACGTTTTTTTAATTTTTTGTTTTACCTCTTCAAAACTCCAACGTTAAAAGAATTCTTTATTTTTTACCTCTCTAAAACTCCAAAATAAATTATTATTATTATTTTTTACCTCTTCAAAACTCCAACATTAAAATAATTCTTTCTTTTTTACCTCTTCAAAACTCCAAAATTAAAAGATTTATTTCTTTTCTTACCTTTTCAAAACTCCAACATTTTTTTTTTACCTCTTCAAAACTCCAACATTTTTAAAAAAAATTTTCACCTCTTCAAAACTCCAACATTAAAATAATTCTTTCTTTTCTACCTCTTCAAAACTCCAACATTTTTTTTTTTTTTTACCTCTTCAAAACTCCAACATTAAAAGATTATTTTTTTTTTACCTCTTCAAAACTCCAACATTAATTTCTTTTTTTTACCTCTCTTAAACTCCAACATTAATTATTATTATTATTTTTTTACCTCTTCAAAACACAAACATTAAAAGAATTCTTTCTTTTTTACCTCTTCAAAACTCCAACATTAAAAGATGTATTTCTTTTTTTACCTCTTCAATAGCCCAACATTTTTTTTTTTTTTACCTCTTCAAAACTCCAACATTAATTTCTTTTCTTTTTTTATCTCTTCAAAACTCCAAAATAAATTATTATTTTTTTTTTTTACCTCTTCAAAACTCTAACATTAATTTCTTTTTTTTAACTCTTCAAAACTCCAACATTAAAAGATTTTTTTTTTTTTACCTCTTCAAAACATTAAAATAATTCTTTCTTTTTTACCTCTTCAAAAGCCCAACATTTTTTTTTTACCTCTTCAAAACTCCAACATTAAAAGATTTTTTTTTTTTTTACCTCTTCAAAACATTAAAAGAATTCTTTCTTTTTTACCTCGTCAAAAGTCCAACATTTTTTTAATTTTTTGTTTTACCTCTTCAAAACTCCAACGTTAAAAGAATTCTTTATTTTTTACCTCTCTAAAACTCCAAAATAAATTATTATTATTATTTTTTACCTCTTCAAAACTCCAACATTAAAATAATTCTTTCTTTTTTACCTCTTCAAAACTCCAAAATTAAAAGATTTATTTCTTTTCTTACCTTTTCAAAACTCCAACATTTTTTTTTACCTCTTCAAAACTCCAACATTTTTTTATTTTTTTTTCACCTCTTCAAAACTCCAACATTAAAATAATTCTTTCTTTTCTACCTCTTCAAAACTCCAACATTTTTATTTTTTTTTACCTCTTCAAAACTCCAACATTAAAAGATTTTTTTTTTTTTTACCTCTTCAAAACTCCAACATTAATTTCTTTTTTTTTACCTCTCTTAAACTCCAACATTAATTATTATTATTATTTTTTTACCTCTTCAAAACCCAAACATTAAAAGAATTCTTTCTTTTTTACCTCTTCAAAACTCCAACATTAAAAGATGTATTTCTTTTTTTACCTCTTCAAAACTCCAACATTAATTTCGATTCTTTTTTTATCTCTTCAAAACTCCAAAATAAATTATTATTTTTTTTTTTTTACCTCTTCAAAACTCCAACATTAATTTCTTTTTTTTAACTCTTCAAAACTCCAACATTAAAAGATTTTTTTTTTTTTACCTCTTCAAAACATTGAAAGAATTCTTTCTTTTTTACCTCTTCAAAAGTACAACATTATTATTATTATTTTTTTACCTCTTCAAAACTCCAACATTAAAATAATTCTTTCTTTTTTACCTCTTCTAAAACTAAAACATTAAAAAAAATCTTTTTTTCTACCTCTTCAAAACTCCAAAATTTTTTTTTTTTACCTCTTCAAAACTCCAACATTAAAAGATTTATTTCTTTTTTTACCTCTTCAAAACTCCAACATTAAAAGATTTATTTCTTTTTTTAGCTCTTCAAAACTCCAACGTTATTATTACTTTTTTTTACCTCTTCAAAAGCCCAACATTTTTTTTTTACCTCTTCAAAACTCCAACATTTAAAAAAAAAATTTTTACCTCTTCAAAACTCCAAAATTAAAAGATTTCTTTCTTTTTTTACCTCTTCAAAACTCCAACATTAAAAGAATTCTTTCTTTTTTACCTCTCTAAAACTCCAAAATAAATTATTGTTATTATTTTTTACCTCTTCAAAACTCCAACATTAAAATAATTCTTACTTTTTTACCTCTTCAAAACTCCAACATTAATTTCTTTTTTTTTACCTCTTCAAAACTCCAACATTAAAAGAATTCTTTCTTTTTTACCTCTTCAAAACATTAAAAGAATTCTTTCTTTTTTACCTCGTCAAAAGTCCAACATTATTATTATTTTTTTTTTTACCTCTTCAAAACTCCAACATTAAAATAATTCTTTCTTTTTTACCTCTTCTAAAACTAAAACATTAAAAAAAATCTTTCTTTTCTACCTCTTCAAAACTCCAACATTTTTTTTTTTACCTCTTCAAAACTCCAACATTAAAAGATTTATTTCTTTTTTTACCTCTTCAAAACTCCAACATTAAAAGATTTATTTCTTTTTTTACCTCTTCAAAACTCCAACGTTATTATTACTTTTTTTACCTCTTCAAAACTCCAACATTTTTTTTTTTTTACCTCTTCAAAACTCCATTTTTTTCTTTTACCTCTTCAAAACTCCAACATTTTTTTTTTCTTTTACCTCTTCAAAACTCCAACATTTTTTTTTTACCTCTTTAAAACTCCATTTTTTTCTTTTACCTCTTCAAAACTCCATTTTTTTTTTTTACCTCTTCAAAACTCCATTTTTTTCTTTTACCTCTTCAAAACTCCAACATTTTTTTTTTTTTTTACCTCTTCAAAACTCCAACATTTTTTTTTTCTTTTACCTCTTCAAAACTCCAACATTTTTTTTTTTTACCTCTTCAAAACTCCATTTTTTTTTCTTTTACCTCTTCAAAACTCCAACATTTTTTTCTTACCTCTTAAAAACTCCAACATTTTTTTACTCCAACATTTTTTTTTTTTTTTACCTCTTCAAAACTCCAACATTTTTTTTTCTTTTACCTCTTCAAAACTCCAACATATATATATTTTTTTACCTCTTCAAAACTCCAACATTTTTTTTTTTTTTACCTCTTCAAAACTCCAACATTTTTTTTTTTTTACCTCTTCAAAACTCCATTTTTTTTATCTCTTCAAAACTCCATTTTTTTTTACTTCTTCAAAACTCCAACATTTTTTTTTTACCTCTTAAAAACTCCAACATTTTTTTTTTTCTTTTACCTCTTCAAAACTCCAACATTTTTTTTTTTTACCTCTTCAAAACTCCATTTTTTTTTTCTTTTACCTCTTCAAAACTCCAACATTTTTTTCTTACCTCTTAAAAACTTCAACATTTTTTTACTCCAACATTTTTTTTTTTTTTTACCTCTTCAAAAGTCCAACATTTCTTTTCTTTTACCTCTTCAAAACTCCAACATATATTTTTGTTTTACCTCTTCAAAACTCCAACGTTTTTTTTTTTTTTACCTCTTCAAAACTCCAACATTTTTTTTTTTTTTTACCTCTTCAAGAGTCCAACATTAATTTTTTTTTTTTTACCTCTTCAAAACTCCAACATTAAAAGATTTATTTCTTTTTTTATCTCTTCAAAACTCCAACATTAATTTTTTTTTTTTCCTTTTCAAAACTCCAACATTAAAAGATTTATTTCTTTTTTTACCTCTTCAAAACTTCAACGTTAAAAGATTTGTTTCTTTTTTTACCTCTTCAAAACTCCAACATTAATTTTTTTTTTTTTTTTACCTCTTTAAAGGTACAACATTTTTATTTTGCCTCTTCAAAACTCCAACATTAAAAGAATACTTTCTTTTTTTTCCTCTTCAAAACTCCAAAGTTATTTTATTTTTTATTTGTTTTACCTCTTCAAAACTCCAACATTAATTTATTATTATTTATTTTTTTACCTCTTCAAAACTCCAACATTAAAATAATTCTTTCTTTTTTACCTCTTCAAAACTCAAACATTATTATTATTATTTTCTTTACCTCTTCAAAAGTACAACATTTTTTTTTTTTTTTAGCCTCTTCAAAACTCCAACATTAAAATATTTATTTCTTTTTTTACCTGTTCAAAACTCCACCATTTTTATTTATTTTTTTTATCTTTTCAAAACTCCAACATTAAAAGATTTATTTCTTTTTTTACCTCTTCAAAACTTCAACGTTAAAAGATTTGTTTCTTTTTTTACCTCTTCAAAACTCCAACATTAATTTTTTTTTTTTTTACCTCTTCAAAAGTACAACATTTTTATTTTTATTTTGCCTCTTCAAAACTCCAACATTAAAAGAATTCTTTCTTTTTTTTCCTCTTCAAAACTCCAACGTTATTTTATTTTTTATTAGTTTTACCTCTTCAAAACTCCAACATTAATTTATTATTATTTATTTTTTTACCTCTTCAAAACTCCAACATTAAAATAATTCTTTCTTTTTTTATCTCTTCAAAACTCCAAAACATTTTTTTTTTTTTTTTATCTTTTCAAAACTCCAACATTAAAAGATTTATTTCTTTTTTTACCTCTTCAAAACTTCAACGTTAAAAGATTTGTTTCTTTTTTTACCTCTTCAAAACTCCAACATTAATTTTTTTTTTTTTTTTACCTCTTCAAAAGTACAACATTTTTATTTTTATTTTGCCTCTTCAAAACTCCAACATTAAAATAATTCTTTCTTTTTTTTCCTCTTCAAAACTCCAACGTTATTTTATTTTTTATTTGTTTTACCTCTTCAAAACTCCAACATTAATTTATTATTATTTATTTTTTTACCTCTTCAAAACTCCAACATTAAAAGAATTCTTTCTTTTTTACCTCTTCAAAACTCAAACATTATTATTATTATTTTCTTTACCTCTTCAAAAGTACAACATTTTTTATTTTTTTTAGCCTCTTCAAAACTCCAACATTAAAATATTTATTTATTTTTTTACCTCTTCAAAACTCCACCATTTTTATTTATTTATTTTACCTCTTAAAAACTCCAACATTAAAAGAATTCTTTCTTTTTTACCTCTTCAAAAGTCCATTTTTTTTTTTTTTTTTACCTCTTCAAGAGTCCAACATTAATTTATTTTTTTTTACCTCTTCAAAACTCCAACATTAAAATATTTCTTTCTTTTTTTACCTCTTCAAAACTCCAACATTTTTTTTTTTTTACCTCTTCAAAACTGCAACATTTTTTTTTTTTTTTACCTCTTCAAAACTCCAACATTTTTTTTTTTTTTTGCCTCTTCAAAACTCCAACATTAAAATAATTATTTCTTTTTTACCTCTCTAAAACTTCAACATTATTATTTTTTTTTTTACCTCTTCAAAAGTCCAACATTTATTTTTTTTTTTGCCTCTTCAAAACTCCAACATTAAAATAATTCTTTCTTTTTTACCTCTCTAAAACTCCAACATATATATATATATTTTTTTACCTCTTCAAAACTCCAACATTAAAATAATTCTTTCTTTTTTACCTTTCTAAAACTCCAACATTATTTTTATTTTTTTGTTTTACCTCTTCAAAACTCCAACATTAAAATAATTATTTCCTTTTTACCTCTTCAAAAGTACAACATTTCTTTTTTTTTTTGCCTCTTCAAAACTCCAACATTAAAAGATTTATTTCATTTTTTACCTCTTCAAAACTCCAACATTCTTTTTTTTTACCTCTTCAAAAGTCCAACATTTTTTTTTTTTGTTTACCGCTCTAAAACTCCAACATGTTTTTTTTTTGTTTTTTTTTACCTCTTCAAAACTCCAACGTTAAAATAATTCTTTCCTTTTTACCTCTTCAAGAGTCCAACATTTTTTTTTTTTTTTTTACTTCTTCAAAACTCCAACATTAAAATATTTATTTCTTTTTTTACCTCTTCAAAACTCCAACATTAATTTTTTTTTTTACCTCTTCAAAACTCCAACATTAAAAGAATTCTTTCTTTTTTACCTCTTCAAAACTCCAACATTAATTTTTTTTTTTTTTTACCTCTTCAAAACTCCAACATTAAAATAATTCTTTCTTTTTTACCTCTCTAAAACTCCAACATATATATATATATTTTTACCTCTTCAAAACTCCAACATTAAAATAATTCTTTCTTTTTTACCTCTTCAAAAGTCCAATTTTTTTATTTTTTTTACCTCTTCAAGAGTCCAACATTAATTTTTTTTTTTTTTTACCTCTTCAAAATTCCAACATTAAAAGATTTATTTCTTTTTTTATCTCTTCAAAACTCCAACATTATTTTTTTTTTTTTACCTTTTCAAAACTCCAACATTTTTTTTTTTTTTACCTCTTCAAAACTCCAACATTTTTTTTTTTTTTTGCCTCTTCAAAACTCCAACATTAAAAGAATTCTTTCTTTTTTACCTCTTCAAAAGTCCAACATTTTTTTTTTTTTTTTACCTCTTCAAAACTCCAACATTAAAAGATTTATTTCATTTTTTACCTCTTCAAAACTCCAACATTCTTTTTTTTTACCTCTTCAAAAGTCCAACATTTTTTTTTTTTGTTTACCGCTCTAAAACTCCAACATGTTTTTTTTTTGTTTTTTTTTTCCTCTTCAAAACTCCAACGTTAAAATAATTCTTTCCTTTTTACCTCTTCAAGAGTCCAACATTTTTTTTTTTTTTTTACTTCTTCAAAACTCCAACATTAAAATATTTATTTCTTTTTTTACCTCTTCAAAACTCCAACATTATTTTTTTTTTACCTCTTCAAAACTCCAACATTAAAAGAATTCTTTCTTTTTTACCTCTTCAAAAGTCCAACATTAAAATAATTATTTATTTTTCACCTCTTTAAAACTCCAACATTATTTTATTTTTTATTTGTTTTACCTCTTCAAAACTCCAACATTAATTTTTTTCTTTTTTTTACCTCTTCAAAACTCCAACATTAAAAGAATTCTTTCTTTTTTACCTCTTCAAAACTCCAACATTAAAATAATTCTTTCTTTTTTACCTCTCTAAAACTCCAACATATATATATATATATTTTTTACCTCTTCAAAACTCCAACATTAAAAGAATTCTTTCTTTTTTACCTCTTCAAAACTCCAACATTAATTTTTTTTTTTTTTTTACCTCTTCAAAACTCCAACATTAAAATAATTCTTTCTTTTTTACCTCTCTAAAACTCCAACATATATATATATTTTTTTACCTCTTCAAAACTCCAACATTAAAATAATTCTTTCTTTTTTACCTCTTCAAAAGTCCAATTTTTTTTATTTTTTTTACCTCTTCAAGAGTCCAACATTAATTTTTTTTTTTTTTTACCTCTTCAAAATTCCAACATTAAAAGATTTATTTCTTTTTTTATCTCTTCAAAACTCCAACATTAATTTTTTTTTTTTACCTCTTCAAAACTCCAACATTTTTTTTCTTTTTTACCTCTTCAAAACTCCAACATTTTTTTTTTTTTTTGCCTCTTCAAAACTCCAACATTAAAATAATTATTTCTTTTTTACCTCTCTAAAACTTCAACATTATTATTTTTTTTTTTACCTCTTCAAAAGTCCAACATTTTTTTTTTTTTTTTGCCTCTTCAAAACTCCAACATTAAAATAATTCTTTCTTTTTTACCTCTCTAAAACTCCAACATATATATATATATATTTTTTTACCTCTTCAAAACTCCAACATTAAAATAATTCTTTCCTTTTTACCTCTTCAAAAGTACAACATTTTTTTTTTTTTTTTGCCTCTTCAAAACTCCAACATTAAAAGAATTCTTTCTTTTTTACCTCTTCAAAACTCCAACATTAATTTTTTTTTTTTTTTTACCTCTTCAAAACTCCAACATTAAAATAATTCTTTCTTTTTTACCTCTCTAAAACTCCAACATATATATATATATTTTTACCTCTTCAAAACTCCAACATTAAAATAATTCTTTCTTTTTTACCTCTTCAAAAGTCCAATTTTTTTTATTTTTTTTACCTCTTCAAGAGTCCAACATTAATTTTTTTTTTTTTTTACCTCTTCAAAATTCCAACATTTAAAGATTTATTTCTTTTTTTATCTCTTCAAAACTCCAACATTAATTTTTTTTTTTTACCTCTTCAAAACTCCAACATTTTTTTTCTTTTTTACCTCTTCAAAACTCCAACATTTTTTTTTTTTTTTGCCTCTTCAAAACTCCAACATTAAAATAATTATTTCTTTTTTACCTCTCTAAAACTTCAACATTATTATTTTTTTTTTTACCTCTTCAAAAGTCCAACATTTTTTTTTTTTTTTTGCCTCTTCAAAACTCCAACATTAAAATAATTCTTTCTTTTTTACCTCTCTAAAACTCCAACATATATATATATATATTTTTTTACCTCTTCAAAACTCCAACATTAAAATAATTCTTTCCTTTTTACCTCTTCAAAAGTACAACATTTTTTTTTTTTTTTTGCCTCTTCAAAACTCCAACATTAAAATAATTCTTTCTTTTTTACCTCTCTAAAACTCCAACATATATATTTCTTTTTTTACCTCTTCAAAACTCCAACATTAAAATAATTCTTTCTTTTTTACCTCTCTAAAACTCCAACGTTATTTTTATTTTTTTGTTTTACCTCTTCAAAACTCCAACATTAAAAGAATTCTTTCTTTTTTACCTCTTCAAAAGTCCAACATTTTTTATTTTTTTTTACCTCTTCAAAACTCCAACATTAAAAGATTTATTTCATTTTTTACCTCTTCAAAACTACAACATTCTTTTTTTTTACCTCTTCAGAAGTCCAACATTTTTTTTTTTTGTTTACCGCTCTAAAACTCCAACATGTTTTTTTTTTTTTTTTTTTACCTCTTCAAAACTCCAACGTTAAAATAATTCTTTCCTTTTTACCTCTTCAAGAGTCCAACATTTTTTTTTTTTTTTTTACTTCTTCAAAACTCCAACATTAAAATATTTATTTCTTTTTTTACCTCTTCAAAACTCCAACATTAATTTTTTTTTTTACCTCTTCAAAACTCCAACATTAAAAGAATTCTTTCTTTTTTACCTCTTCAAAAGTCCAACATTAAAATAATTATTTATTTTTCACCTCTTTAAAACTCCAACATTATTTTATTTTTTATTTGTTTTACCTCTTCAAAACTCCAACATTAATTTTTTTCTTTTTTTTACCTCTTCAAAACTCCAACATTAAAAGAATTCTTTCTTTTTTACCTCTTCAAAACTCCAACATTAAAATAATTCTTTCTTTTTTACCTCTCTAAAACTCCAACATATATATATATATATTTTTTACCTCTTCAAAACTCCAACATTAAAAGAATTCTTTCTTTTTTACCTCTTCAAAACTCCAACATTATTATTATTTTTTTTTTACCTCTTCAAAACTCCAACATTAAAATAATTCTTTCTTTTTTCCCTCTTCAAAAGTCCAATTTTTTTTATTTTTTTTACCTCTTCAAGAGTCCAACATTAATTTTTTTTTTTTTTTACCTCTTCAAAACTCCAACATTAAAAGATTTATTTCTTTTTTTATCTCTTCAAAACTCCAACATTAATTTTTTTTTTTTACCTTTTCAAAACTCCAACATTAAAAGATTTATTTCTTTTTTTACCTCTTCAAAACTTCAACGTTAAAAGATTTGTTTCTTTTTTTACCTCTTCAAAACTCCAACATTATTTTTTTTTTTGTTTTACCTCTTCAAAACTCCAACATTAAAATAATTCTTTCCTTTTTACCTCTTCAAAAGTACAACATTTTTTTTTTTTACCTCTTCAGAAGTCCAACATTTTTTTTTTAGTTTACCGCTCTAAAACTCCAACATGTTTTTTTTTTTTTTTTTTTACCTCTTCAAAACTCCAACGTTAAAATAATTCTTTCCTTTTTACCTCTTCAAGAGTCCAACATTTTTTTTTTTTTTTTTACTTCTTCAAAACTCCAACATTAAAATATTTATTTCTTTTTTTACCTCTTCAAAACTCCAACATTAATTTTTTTTTTTACCTCTTCAAAACTCCAACATTAAAAGAATTCTTTCTTTTTTACCTCTTCAAAAGTCCAACATTAAAATAATTATTTATTTTTCACCTCTTTAAAACTCCAACATTATTTTATTTTTTATTTGTTTTACCTCTTCAAAACTCCAACATTAATTTTTTTCTTTTTTTTACCTCTTCAAAACTCCAACATTAAAAGAATTCTTTCTTTTTTACCTCTTCAAAACTCCAACATTATTTTTTTTTTTTTTTTACCTCTTCAAAACTCCAACATTAAAATAATTCTTTCTTTTTTACCTCTCTAAAACTCCAACATATATATATATTTTTTTACCTCTTCAAAACTCCAACATTAAAATAATTCTTTCTTTTTTACCTCTTCAAAAGTCCATTTTTTTTTTTTTTTTTTACCTCTTCAAGAGTCCAACATTAAAAGATTTATTTCTTTTTTTATCTCTTCAAAACTCCAACATTAAAAGATTTATTTCTTTTTTTACCTCTTCAAAACTTCAACGTTAAAAGATTTGTTTCCTTTTTTACCTTTCTAAAACTCCAACATTATTTTAATTTTTTTGTTTTACCTCTTCAAAACTCCAACATTAAAATAATTCTTTCCTTTTTACCTCTTCAAAAGTACAACATTTTTTTTTTTTTTTTGCCTCTTCAAAACTCCAACATCAAAATAATTCTTTCTTTTTTACCTCTCTAAAACTCCAACATATATATATATTTTTTTACCTCTTCAAAACTCCAACATTAAAATAATTCTTTCTTTTTTACCTCTCTAAAACTCCAACGTTATTTTTATTTTTTTGTTTTACCTCTTCAAAACTCCAACATTAAAAGAATTCTTTCTTTTTTACCTCTTCAAAAGTCCAACATTTTTTTTTTTTTTTACCTCTTCAAAACTCCAACGTTAAAATAATTCTTTCCTTTTTACCTCTTCAAGAGTCCAACATTTTTTTTTTTTTTTTTACTTCTTCAAAACTCCAACATTAAAATATTTATTTCTTTTTTTACCTCTTCAAAACTCCAACATTAATTTTTTTTTTTACTTCTTCAAAACTCCAACATTAAAAGAATTCTTTCTTTTTTACCTCTTCAAAAGTCCAACATTAAAATAATTATTTATTTTTCACCTCTTTAAAACTCCAACATTATTTTATTTTTTATTTGTTTTACCTCTTCAAAACTCCAACATTAATTTTTTTCTTTTTTTTACCTCTTCAAAACTCCAACATTAAAATAATTCTTTCTTTTTTACCTCTTCAAAACTCCAACATTAAAATAATTCTTTCTTTTTTACCTCTCTAAAACTCCAACATATATATATATATATTTTTTACCTCTTCAAAACTCCAACATTAAAAGAATTCTTTCTTTTTTACCTCTTCAAAACTCCAACATTATTATTTATTTTTTTTTACCTCTTCAAAACTCCAACATTAAAATAATTCTTTCTTTTTTACCTCTCTAAAACTCCAACATATATATATATTTTTTTACCTCTTCAAAACTCCAACATTAAAATAATTCTTTCTTTTTTACCTCTTCAAAAGTCCAATTTTTTTTATTTTTTTTACCTCTTCAAGAGTCCAACATTAATTTTTTTTTTTTTTTACCTCTTCAAAACTCCAACATTAAAAGATTTATTTCTTTTTTTATCTCTTCAAAACTCCAACATTAATTTTTTTTTTTACCTTTTCAAAACTCCAACATTAAAAGATTTATTTCTTTTTTTACCTCTTCAAAACTTCAACGTTAAAAGATTTGTTTCTTTTTTTACCTCTTCAAAACTCCAACATTAATTTTTTTTTTTTTTTTACCTCTTCAAAAGTACAACCTTTTTTTTTTTATTTTGCCTCTTCAAAACTCCAACATTAAAATAATTCTTTCTTTTTTACCTCTTCAAAACTCAAACATTATTATTATTATTTTTTTTACCTCTTCAAAAGTACAACATTTTTTTTTTTTTAGCCTCTTCAAAACTCCAACATTAAAATAATTCTTTCTTTTTTACCTCTCTAAAACTCCAACATATATATATATTTTTACCTCTTCAAAACTCCAACATTAAAATAATTCTTTATTTTTTATCTTTCTAAAACTCCAGCATTAATTTTTTTTTTTTTACCTCTTCAAAACTCCAACGTTATTTTATTTATTATCTGTTTTACCTCTTCAAAACTCCAACATTAATTTATTATTATTTATTTTTTTACCTCTTCAAAACTCCAACATTAAAATAATTCTTTCTTTTTTACCTCTTCAAAAGTCCAACATTAAAAGATTTATTTTTTTACCTCTTCAAAAGTACAACATTTTTTTTTTTTTTTTGCCTCTTCAAAACTCCAACATTAAAATAATTCTTTCTTTTTTACCTCTCTAAAACTCCAACATATATATATATTTTTTTACCTCTTCAAAACTCCAACATTAAAAAAATAATTTCTTTTGTACCTCTTCAAAACTCCAAAATTAAAATAATTCTTTCTTTTTTACCTCTCTAAAACTCCAACATATATTTATATATATTTTTACCTCTTCAAAACTCCAACATTAAAATAATTCTTTCTTTTTTACCTCTCTAAAACTCCAACATATATGTATATTTTTTTACCTCTTCAAAACTCCAACATTAAAAAAATTATTTCTTTTGTACCTCTTCAAAACTCCAAAATTAAAATAATTCTTTCTTTTTTACCTCTCTAAAACTCCAACATATATATATATATATATATATTTTTACCTCTTCAAAACTCCAACATTAAAAGAATTCTTTCTTTTTTATCTTTCTAAAACTCCAGCATTAATTTTTTTTTTTTACCTTTTCAAAACTCCAACATTAAAAGATTTATTTCTTTTTTTACCTCTTCAAAACTTCAACGTTAAAAGATTTGTTTCTTTTTTTACCTCTTCAAAACTCCAACATTAATTTTTTTTTTTTTTTTACCTCTTCAAAAGTACAACATTTTTATTTTTATTTTGCCTCTTCAAAACTCCAACATTAATTTATTATTATTTATTTTTTTACCTCTTCAAAACTCCAACATTAAAATAATTCTTTCTTTTTTACCTCTTCAAAACTCAAACATTATTATTATTATTTTTTTTACCTCTTCAAAAGTACAACATTTTTATTTTTATTTTGCCTCTTCAAAACTCCAACATTAATTTATTATTATTTATTTTTTTACCTCTTCAAAACTCCAACATTAAAATAATTCTTTCTTTTTTACCTCTTCAAAACTCAAACATTATTATTATTATTTTTTTTACCTCTTCAAAAGTACAACATTTTTTTTTTTTTTAGCCTCTTCAAAACTCCAACATTAAAATAATTCTTTCTTTTTTATCTTTCTAAAACTCCAGCATTAATTTTTTTTTTTTTACCTCTTCAAAACTCCAACGTTATTTTATTTTTTATTTGTTTTACCTCTTCAAAACTCCAACATTAATTTATTATTATTTATTTTTTTTACCTCTTCAAAACTCCAACATTAAAATAATTCTTTCTTTTTTTACATCTTCAAAAGTCCAACATTAAAAGATTTATTTTTTTACCTCTTCAAAAGTACAACATTTTTTTTTTTTTTTTGCCTCTTCAAAACTCCAACATTAAAATAATTCTTTCTTTTTTACCTCTCTAAAACTCCAACATATATATATATTTTTTTACCTCTTCAAAACTCCAACATTAAAAAAATTATTTCTTTTGTACCTCTTCAAAACTCCAAAATTAAAATAATTCTTTCTTTTTTACCTCTCTAAAACTCCAACATATATATATATTTTTACCTCTTCAAAACTCCAACATATATATATATTTTTTTACCTCTTCAAAACTCCAACATTAAAAAAATTATTTCTTTTGTACCTCTTCAAAACTCCAAAATTAAAATAATTCTTTCTTTTTTACCTCTCTAAAACTCCAACATATATATATATATATATTTTTACCTCTTCAAAACTCCAACATTAAAAGAATTCTTTCTTTTTTATCTTTCTAAAACTCCAGCATTAATTTTTTTTTTTTTACCTCTTCAAAACTCCAACGTTATTTTATTTTTTATTTGTTTTACCTCTTCAAAACTCCAACATTAATTTATTATTATTTTTTTTTTTACCTCTTCAAAACTCCAACATTAAAATAATTCTTTCTTTTTTACATCTTCAAAAGTCCAACATTAAAAGATCTTTTTTTTACCTCTTCAAAAGTACAACATTAAAAGAATTCTTTCTTTTTTACCTCTTCAAAACTCCAAATTTTTTTTTTGCCTCTTCAAAACTCCAAAATTAAAAGAATTATTTCTTTTTTACCTCTTCAAAACTTCAACGTTGAAAGATTTGTTTCTTTTTTTACCTCTTAAAAACTCCAACATTAATTTTTTTTTTTTTTTTACCTCTTCAAAAGTACAACATTTTTATTTTTATTTTGCCTCTTCAAAACTCCAACATTAAAAGAATTCTTTCTTTTTTTTCCTCTTCAAAACTCCAACGTTATTTTATTTTTTATTTGTTTTACCTCTTCAAAACTCCAACATTGATTTATTATTATTTATTTTTTTACCTCTTCAAAACTCCAACATTAAAATAATTCTTTCTTTTTTACCTCTTCAAAACTCCAACATTAAATTAATTATTTAAATTTTACCTTTTCAAAACTCCAAATTTTTTTTTTTTTTTTTTTTTGCCTCTTCAAAACACCAAAATTAAAGGAATTCTTTCTTTTTTACCTCTTCAAAACTCCAACATTTTTTTTTTTACCTCTCTAAAACTCCAACGTAAATTTATCATTTATTTTTTTTACCTCTTCAAAACTCCAACATTAAAATAATTATTTATTTTTTACCTCTTCAAAACTCCAACATTGAAAGAATTCTTTTTTTTTTACCTCTTCAGAACTCCAACATTATTTTGTTTTTTTATTTGTTTTACCTCTTCAAAACTCCAACATTAATTTATTATTATATATTTTTTTACCTCTTCAAAACTCCAACATTAAAATAATTCTTTCTTTTTTACCTCTTCAAAAGTACAGCATTAAAAGATTTATTTATTTTTTTACCTCTTCAAAAGTACAACATTTTTTTTTTTTTTTAGCCTCTTCAAAACTCCAACATTAAAATAATTCTTTCTTTTTTACCTCTCTAAAACTCCAACATATATATATATATTTTTACCTCTTCAAAACTCCAACATTAAAATAATTCTTTATTTTTTATCTTTCTAAAACTCCAGCATTAATTTTTTTTTTTTACCTCTTCAAAACTCCAACGTTATTTTATTTTTTATTTGTTTAACCTCTTCAAAACTCCAACATTAATTTATTATTATTAATTTTTTTACCGCTTCAAAACTCCAACATTAAAATAATTCTTTCTTTTTTACCTCTTCAAAAGTCCAACATTAAAAGATTTATTTTTTTACCTCTTCAAAAGTACAACATTTTTTTTTTTTTTTTTGCCTCTTCAAAACTCCAACATTAAAATAATTCTTTCTTTTTTACCTCTCTAAAACTCCAACATATATATATATATTTTTTCCTCTTCAAAACTCCAACATTAAAAGAATTCTTTCTTTTTTATCTTTCTAAAACTCCAACATATATATATATATATATATTTTTACCTCTTCAAAACTCCAACATTAAAAGAATTCTTTCTTTTTTATCTTTCTAAAACTCCAGCATTAATTTTTTTTTTTTTACCTCTTCAAAACTCCAACGTTATTTTATTTTTTATTTGTTTTACCTCTTCAAAACTCCAACATTAAAAGAATTCTTTCTTTTTTACATCTTCAAAAGTCCAACATTAAAAGATTTTTTTTTTTACCTCTTCAAAAGTCCAACATTTTTTTTTTTTTTTTGCCTCTTCAAAACTCCAACGTTAAAATAATTCTTTCTTTTTTACCTCTCTAAAACTCCAACATATATATATATTTTTTTACCTCTTCAAAACTCCAACATTAAAAAAAATATTTCTTTTGTACCTCTTCAAAACTCCAACATTAAAAGAATTCTTTCTTTTTTACCTCTTCAAAACTCCAAATTTTTTTTTTTTTTGCCTTTTCAAAACTCCAAAATTAAAAGAATTCTTTCTTTTTTACCTCTTCAAAACTCCAACATTAATATAATTTTTTCTTTTTTACCTCTTCAAAACTACAACATTAAAATAATTATTTCTTTTTTTACCTCTTCAAAACTCCAACATTTTTTTATTTTTTTACCTCTTCAAGAGTCCAACATTAATTTTTCTTTTTTTTTACCTCTTCAAAACTCCAACATTAAAAAATGTATTTCTTTTTTTATCTCTTCAAAACTCCAACGTTAATTTTTTTTTTTTTACCTCTTCAAAACTCCAACATTAAAAAATGTATTTCTTTTTTTATCTCTTCAAAACTCCAACATTAATTATTTTTTTTTTTACCTCTTCAAAAGTACAACATTTTTTTTTTTTTTTTGCCTCATCAAAACTCCAACATTAAAAGAATTCTTTCTTTTTTACCTCTTCAAAACTCCAATTTTTTTTTTTTTTTTTTTTTGCCTCTTCAAAACTCCAAAATTAAAAGAATTCATTCTTTTTTACCTCTTCAAAACTCCAACATTAATAGAATTTTTTCTTTTTTACCTCTTCAAAACTCCAACATTTTTTTTTTTTACCTCTCTAAAACTCCAACGTAAATTTATTATTTATTTTTTTTACCTCTTCAAAACTCCAACATTAAAATAATTCTTTATTTTTTATCTTTCTAAAACTCCAGCATTATTATTTTTTTTTTACCTCTTCAAAACTCCAACGTTATTTTATTTTTTATTTGTTTAACCTCTTCAAAACTCCAACATTAATTTATTATTATTAATTTTTTTACCTCTTCAAAATTCCAACATTAAAAGAATTCTTTCTTTTTTACCTCTTCAAAACTCCAAATTTTTTTTTTTTTTTTTTTTTGCCTCTTCAAAACTCCAAAATTAAAAGAATTCTTTCTTTTTTACCTCTTCAAAACTCCAACATTAATATATTTTTTTCTTTTTTACCTCTTCAAAACTACAACATTAAAATAATTATTTCTTTTTTTACCTCTTCAAAACTCCAACATTTTTTTATTTTTTTACCTCTTCAAAACTCCAACGTTATTTTATTTTTTATTTGTTTAACCTCTTCAAAACTCCAACATTAATTTATTATTATTAATTTTTGTACCTCTTCAAAACTCCAACATTAAAAGAATTCTTTCTTTTTTACCTCTTCAAAACTCCAAATTTTTTTTTTTTTTTTTTTTGCCTCTTCAAAACTCCAAAATTAAAAGAATTCTTTCTTTTTTACCTCTTCAAAACTCCAACATTAATATATTTTTTTCTTTTTTACCTCTTCAAAACTACAACATTAAAATAATTATTTCTTTTTTTACCTCTTCAAAACTCCAACATTTTTTTATTTTTTTACCTCTTCAAGAGTCCAACATTAATTTTTCTTTTTTTTTACCTCTTCAAAACTCCAACATTAATTTTTTTTTTTTTACCTCTTCAAAACTCCAACATTAAAAAATGTATTTCTTTTTTTATCTCTTCAAAACTCCAACATTAATTTTTTTTTTTTTTTACCTCTTCAAAAGTACAACATTTTTTTTTTTTTTTGCCTCATCAAAACTCCAACATTAAAAGAATTCTTTCTTTTTTACCTCTTCAAAACTCCAATTTTTTTTTTTTTTTTTTTTTTTGCCTCTTCAAAACTCCAAAATTAAAAGAATTCATTCTTTTTTACCTCTTCAAAACTCCAACATTAATAGAATTTTTTCTTTTTTACCTCTTCAAAACTCCAACATTTTTTTTTTTTACCTCTCTAAAACTCCAACGTAAATTTATTATTTATTTTTTTTACCTCTTCAAAACTCCAACATTAAAATAATTATTTCTTTTTTACCTCTTCAAAACTCCAACATTAAAAGAATTCTTTTTTTTTTTACCTCTTCAAAACTCCAACATTAATTTATTATTATATATTTTTTTACCTCTTCAAAACTCCTACATTAAAATAATTATTTCTTTTGTACCTCTTCAAAACTCCAACATTAAAAGAATTCTTTCTTTTTTACCTCTTCAAAAGTACAGCATTTTTTTTTTTGCCTTTTCAAAACTCCAACATTAAAATAATTCTTTCTTTTTTACCTCTTCAAAAGTCCAACATTAAAATAATTCTTTCTTTTTTACCTCTCTAAAATTCCAACATTAATTTTTTTTTTTTTTACCTCTTCAAAACTCCAACATTAAAATATTTCTTTCTTGTTTACCTCTTCAAAACTCTATCCTGGAGTCATTTGGTTTCTCTCAGTATGTACATGAACCGACTCACTGTTTTAATCATACATTAGATCTTGTCCTAGCATACGGACTTGAAATTAAAAATGTTATTGTCTCCCCTCAGAATCTAGTTCTTTCTGACCATCAATTAATAACCTTTGATTTCATTTTAAATGACCCAAGTCTACAGAGCAGGAGCACTCTCAAAAGATGCCTGTCTGAAAGTGCCGTTACCAAGTTTATGGAAATAATTCCCACAGTGCTCAGTAAAATGCCTAGCCTCAGTGTGTCAAGAAACTCTACTCATAGTCACCCTGACATTGATAACTTTGTGGGCAGTTTTACAGATTCGTTGCATAAAACGCTTGACTTAATTGCACCACTAACTCAAAAGACTGTTAACAGAAGTAGTCTTGCTCCCTGGTATACTCAGGAAACACGTAAATTAAAACAGGATTCTAGACGACTAGAGAAGAAATGGCGTTCATCAAAACATAATGTATTCTACCAGGACTGGCAGGATAAGTTAAAAATATACAAGGCATCTCTTCGGAAAGCCAGAGCCAGCTACTACTCATCACTTATAGAAGCAAATAAGAATAACCCCAAGTTCTTATTCAGCACTGTAGCCAGGCTGACACAGAGCCATCAGTCCATTGAGCAGTCCATCCCTCCTCATCTCAGTAGCAGTGACTTCATGAACTTTATTAATGAAAAAATTGTAATTATCAGAGGAACGATTCAAGATCTCCTAGATTCTTCTAATACAAGCGGTGCAGCTTCACCGGACACAGACACTATAACTGATACATATTTTGACTCCTTTTTACCAGTGAGTCCTCGACAGCTGTCCCGGGTTGTTTCCTCCTCAAAGTCCACAATATGTCTACTCGATCCTATTCCTACATGGCTACTTAAAGAAATGTTCCCCTTACTTAGCACTTTCATACTTGACATTATTAACTTGTCAATAACGTCAGGCTATGTGCCTCAGATTTTTAAAGTTGCAGTAATTAAACCTCTGCTTAAAAAACCCACTCTTGATCCAGAGGTTCTCACTAACTATAGGCCTATCTCTAATCTTGTCTTCATTTCAAAACTTCTGGAGAAAGTGGTAACAAGTCAGCTCTGTGATTATCTCCAGGACAATGATCAATTTGAGGTGTTTCAGTCTGGTTTTAGGGAACACCACAGCACAGAGACCGCCCTGGTAAAAGTAAGTAACGACCTGCTGATGGCCTCTGATCAGGGCTATGTTTCAGTTCTTGTTCTTCTAGATCTCAGTGCTGCATTTGACACTGTCGACCACCAAATCCTTCTACAGAGGCTAGAAAACCATATAGGCATTCGTGGAACTGCTCTTAACTGGTTTAAATCTTACCTGTCGGATAGAACGCACTATGTACATGTCAACCACCTCTCATCGACACAGACTAAGGTCAGCTATGGTGTCCCACAAGGTTCTGTTCTTGGTCCAATACTATTCACAATCTATATGCTCCCACTAGGGGACTCGATTAGAAGACACTCTATAAACTTTCACTGTTATGCTGATGACACCCAACTCTACTTGTCCATGAAGCCAGATGAAAGAAATCAGCTAACACAACTACAGTCCTGTATTACAGATATCAAGTCCTGGATGACCAAAAACTTGAACTCGGAAAAGACTGAGGTTTTACTAGTTGGTCCGCAACATCTCAGACAATCTTTAACTAATGATCTAGCTTTACATAATGGACTTGCTACTGCTACTAGCACCACTGTAAAGAATCTGGGTGTATGCTTTGACAAGGATTTATCATTTAACTCACACATAAAACAAATCTCACGGACTGCTTACTTCCACCTTCGTAACATTTCAAAAATCAGGCACTTCCTTCCTAGATGCTGCTGAGAAGCTCATCCATGCTTTTGTAACTTCCAGGCTGGACTATTGTAACTCTCTTCTGTCAGGATGTTCTAAAAAGTCTCTCAGAACTCTTCAGCTCATTCAGAACTCTGCAGCTCGTGTCCTGACTAAGACTAAGAGGCGCGAACACATTTCCACTGTGCTGTCTTCCTTACATTGGCTTCCTGTAGAATTTAGAATACAATTTAAAATCCTTCTCTTAACCTATAAAGCCTTACATGGTCTAGCACCAACATACATTAAAGATCTAATCCAAACTTATCAACCCTCTAGGACCTTACGATCCTTAAACTATGATCTATTAGTTATACCACAAATCTCTAAATGTAGATTTGGAGCCAGGGCCTTCAGTTTTCAAGCCCCTCTGCTGTGGAACAAACTACCGGCTTCAGTCCGGAGGGCAGACACCCTCTCTATGTTTAAAAACAATCTTAAAACCTTACTTTTCGATAAAGCCTATAACTAACTTAACTGTTTATCTTTAGCTGCTATAACTAACAAAACTGTTTATCTTAGCTGCTATAGGCTGAGAATGCTGGAGGAGTTTTAGACGCAGAGCTCTGTATATCCTTCTTTTCTGCGTTACATTCATCACCTGTGCAGTTTAAACCCACAACCTTTTTATTTCTCTCCCGGAGCCCCAGGGCTCCACCTCCAGAGCTGCTGCTGATCCAGGATCTTCACCATGTCATCAGATCCCGAGTTCTCTCCAGCACCTCCATGGACTCTCCTACACTCTCCTTTTTTCTCACTATAATTTCCCTCACTCCTCTCCTTATCCATCTGTCTACCCCCCCATCCTTCATCCCAGCCGGTCAAAGCGGCAGGCCGTCAACAATGAGTCTAGTTCTGCTCGAGGTTTCTGCCTTCTAAAAGGAAGTTTTTCCTCGCCATAGCTCATTGTACAGCTCACTGTACAGTGTTTCGCTTCTTGCTCTTTGTTGAATTGCTGGGATCTATTTTTCCTTAATCAACTATAGTCTTATTTCAACTGTATAGTGTCTTGAGATAACTTTGTTATGATAAGACACTTTAAATAAAATTGAATTGAATTGAATTGAATCTAAGTTCTGGTCGATTTAACTTTAAAATTGACTCTAGGTAAAATTTACCTGAAGTTGAAGCACCACCCTTTGTTTTATATAACAAGGGAAACATTACATTTACATGGATAATAATTAATTAATTGGCCTTATTAATTAACTATGAAACACTAGTTTTAATCAATATCATTTACTGAAGTTACTACGTGTTGTCCTGATTATCTGTTCTTTACTTAGTAAGAGGCTCTTAAATTGATTATACAAAAATATAAAAAATTGTAAAGGCAACTGACGTACTTTTTATAGGATTTATTGAAAGAAATAAAGAGAAAAGGGAGAACAGTTAAGAACAATAATGGAATGATGATGCTTGCTTTGATATGGAAGGAACTATATTAATTACTCAGAAAGTAACAGACTTGAAGGCTTTGATAATTGTCAACTTCTGGGAAAGCTTTACAACTTATCTTAACCTAATCTTGCTATCTCTGATCAATTAGAAAAATCCCAACACATCAATCAATGCAAGAGTGACAATGTTACAGTTTCTTACGTCGTCGAGAGGATGACGAGGAGGTTGAGGTGAGGAGGATGAGCAGTATCAGGAGGAGCACGACTGAAGGCCCTGGATCCAGCGATGTCGGGCGTGACTTCGCAGGGACCACGGTGAAGAAGGCTTGGTGGCTTAAAGCGCTGATGGTCTTCTTGGTTCCGGTCCTGGTTCTGTGTTGCAGGCTGTTGTTGACCGTGTTGGCGTAACCAACCAGAGACGTGTCTCTACTTGGTGCAAGGGTCACAAGTCTTTTCTGGGAGAGCAGTTTGGTTGCTTGTAGGAGCCAGAGGTTCAGGCTTGCTTGGCTGGCTGCTGGGTTGGTGCAGCTTGCTTGCGTCTTGAGAAAGTACTACAACTGGGGAGACGTGCCGCGCCTTGTTGCAGGAGGGGAGGGGGGCGGGAGTCAGGAACGGGGGTGAAGAGGGAAGGGGATGAGACCCCAAGAGTCCAGCGTGAAGTGTCGAGGGACAAGAGGAAGAGTCAAGAGCTCAAGAGACTGAGCCATTTCGTGCGGCTCTTTTTAAAGCCATCCACTCGTGTTCCTGATTGGTGGGTGACATCTGATTCCTCACCCCCTCATATGCTGGAGATGTTCCGAACCCTCTGTCCTTATGTCTCTCTCCTCCTTTGAATTGACTTTGAAACTTCTTTTATTTGATGTTATTGAAAGATATCAGGCTCACATAAATTGCTAACTTATCATAACTTTCCAAGCTCTTTCTAAGGATCAGTATGATATCAAACATTACATGTTAGGAAACCACAGCATTGATATGAATGTTCAAACAGCATAAAAACATCAAAACACTTTTATATTTGGATATACAGTATATTTCATGTGACTTCCTTCTTTGGCGTCTCTTTAACTGAATATATTTTATTGAACAAGAAAAACACATTAAGTATTCTGAAAAGCCATGCTGGTCTTCTGACCATGTGTAAAATGGCCGGCCTTTGGATGTCAGAGAGAGATGGGGGAGGAAGCTCGGCATTCCAAAGACGTCGTAAACAAGAACTTTGGTCTTTTAGTTTACAGCAAAAACAACATGAAGGATTTCACTACAATGTGTTTGGTTTCATTTATGTTTGTGTCCTGTTTAATGCGAGTTCATGAGTTATTCATTTCCTGCCCAGCAGGGTGAGCAATATAATGTCAAGTCGCTTCAAGGCAAATCAAGAGTATAAAAAGTATCAATACTCATTCGTCAGAATAAACTCTCTGGTGTCAATTATGTGAGATTACAAACAATGTTTAAACAAAAACAAAAAATAGAGTTGGCCTATTATTCAATGTTAAAAAAGTTAGCCTGTTATTTAATGTTAAGTTATTATTCATAAAAATGTCTCCAATTGTTGCTGGTGTCAAAAAGTTTAAATAGCTTCATCACAGTAAGATTTATTTATTTGTAATTGCGTACAATTGATGATGGGTAACAGGGTTTCGGACCACATCATTTTTTGTCATCATTAAAAGATTTTAATGTTGGAGTTATCAGAATCAGAATCAGAATCAGAATCAGAATCAGAATCAGAATCCCTTTATTGTCCCGCCAGGGGAAATTCGTTTTAACAACAGCAAGAGCAATATACCAGAAAAAAAATAAAACACCCAGGAATAAAATATTAAAAAGAAAAGAAAAAAATCTAAATAGAATAGAAAATAAATCTGCACTATATTATATACACAATCATATTTACAAAAATAACAAGAAAGGTGCAGTTAGATAATTATCTGGCTGTGTTCTTGTTGTGGAGTCTGATGGCAGTAGGGAGGAAGGACCTGCGGTACCTCTCCCTCACACACCGGGGATGGAGCATCCTATCACTGATGGAGCTCCTCAATGCCCTCAGTGTGTGCTGGAGAGGGTGAGACAAGTTCCTCCTCATGGAGCCCAGCTTGCTCCATATCCTCCTCCCAGTCACTTCCTCCACAGGATCCAGGGGGCGCCCTAGGACGTAACCGGCCTTCTTAATAAGGCTGTCCAGTTTAGCCCTATCCTTTGCTGTCATGCTGCTCCCCCAGCAGACCACACCGTTGAAGATGGCAGAGGCCACTACTGAGTCATAGAATGACTTCAGGAGTGGCCCCCGGACACCAAACGACCTCAACCTCCGGAGCAGGTAGAGTCTACTCCGCCCTTTTTTAAAAAGAGCAGCAGTGTTATCCACCCAGTCCAGGCGGTTGTTGAGGTGAACACCCAGGAACTTGTAAGACGTGACAATCTCAATGTCCTGTCCCTGGATGTTCAGTGGTGAGGGGGAGATGGAGGGACACCGCAGGAAATCCACAATCACAATCACATATATATAGATATATATATATATATATCTATATATATACTGTATATGAATATACTGTATATGAATATATAAATGAGATGCAGTCACTTCAGTATTCTGAGTCTATTGGACCACAGAGTCGGTGCGATGGCCCTTTGGCTCAGCGTAAAATGGGGTGAGGCATCAGGCTCCAGAGAAGGTGAGTGGGGGGGCCTTCAGGCACACATGTTGGTTATTGTCTCTTCCAGGATTCCAGAGCTGCTCCAGGATCTTAACCATGTCAACGGATCCAAATTTCTCTCCAGCACCCTTCATGGACTCTTCTGCCCTACTCTCTCCTCTTTTCTCTAACTGTATTCTCCCTAACTTTTTCTCCATCCATCTTTCTACAGGTAATGCAGCCTTGAGAGGTCACAAGACAGTGTCTTCTTAAGCCGGTCCCAAGCCCGGATAAATGCAGAGGGTTGTGACGGGAAAGGCATCCAACGTAAAACCCGTGCCAAAACCTAGTATGCGAATCGAAATCTGATAAGATATTTTGTTACCGTTATGTGTCTATTGTACATTGTATTCCATATACATAGTTGTTTTTTTTTTGTATGTGTTCTTATGTTCATCTAATAAAACATAAGAACTCGCATTATATCACGTTGTGTGATGTTTATAGTGTGCCTTAAATTCTAGTGGGGATGTATCGTTTCTCTTGCATTCATTTTGATCCATACCGGTTATTCCCACATGTTTAAAAAGAGGAGATAGTAACTTCTACTCCACAAATTTGGGGAAGAATTGATAGATGATAAAATACTGGAAGATTATGCCTGTGCAGAAGCATTAGAGATCAGGTGAGTTTCACTAATTAAAAGCTTTGGTACTTTTGGTTGATGGTGAGTCCCTCGTTATCTGTGCAAAACATGTGTACTCGCTCACAACAGTGACATTCTGTGTTGCAACATTCACCAGAGGTTTGATCTTTTAATGTTGAAGTTTTGAAGAGGTAAAAATATTTATATTTAATTTTGTAATTTTGAAGAGGTAAAAAAAAAGAAAATTAAAGAATATTTTCCATTCAGCAGCTGCCAGTGATTACGTATTTATTGTTGTAGTTTTGAAGAGGTAAAATATATATATATATACAGTATATATTTTAATGTTGAAGTTTTGAAGAGGTAAAAAAAAATTAATTAACGTCTGACGTTATTAATATATGATATATTCATTTTGGGTGATAATTACAATGTGTTAACTGTGCTGTAGGATCACTCAGAAACTGTATAATGGATTGATGATAATCCAGGTGTTTTTCCGCAGGTCGGTGAGGATTCCTTGGTGCCGTGGCGTAATGAGAGCAGGAAGACACTGTGACAGGTCTGTTGAATGAGGAAGTTGAAGACGACAACTTGGTGGCCAGGGATCCTTTCATGTTTGTCTTTGACAACAAGGAGGATATGCAAATGTTTATGAGTGTCTTGATCGGATAGATCCGAGAGATTGTGCTATATGTATTTTAGATGCTTGTGAGTCGGTGAGTTGTCTTTGTGTTCAACTGTTGGGGAATTTGTAAATAAGTAAGTAAGTAAGTAAGTAATATTTATTTATATAGCGCTTTTCTAGACCAGGGTCACAAAGCGCTTAAACAATCAAAACAATACTCAAAAAAGTATATACCTTACAGATCAAGATAAAACTGAGAACAACACAGGAGTTCCAGAAAATCAAGGAAAAGCCTGAACAAATAGAAATGTCTTAAGATGTTTCTTAAAGGAGTCAGTAGACTCCATCAAGCGCAAAGAGAGAGGAAGATCGTTCCAAGGCGAGTGACAACTTCACATCCGGCAGCTATAAGCGAATCTCTGAAATATTTCTTATGAATTCTAAAGCAAATGTTAATATATATACTGTATATGTAGAGACAGTTAACATTAGATATTTAACATCGTTTTAGTTCTTTCAACTGTGAGGGATGTTTGCTACATCAATGCTAAATAGTGATGCTAACTGCTTAGCTAACAAACAGGCTTCTTTAATTTACATTTTCCCCCTTAAAAAAAACTATATTTAAGTTATTTATTGTATCATTACACTTATTTTCGTTCTTCCTGACCTTTATTCAAAATGTTAAAACCATTTTATCTCTTTTTTTTAAATGTTTTTTTTCTGGCTACATTTTAGGTTGCTACAGCTAACCTAGCATGGGCGTCCGTTGCGATTCATCAAGTGCAGGTGAGTTTCGAGTGTCTTGTTTGTCCTGGTCCTGCACAGGTGTTTTGTAATGGTGGGGGGGAAATCCACTGTGTACAGGAAATGGGTTTTCACAAGACCCAGTCCTAGCAAACATGTCCCCGAGGACGTCATTATGCCACAGTGGTGTTTTTAATGAACGCGCGGCGGCACAACATGTAGCATCCCACGGCAGCCGTGAGGTCACCACTTACCTTGATGTTGCAGGTGTGCCGGGGCCTCGCCAAGCAGACCGAGCTTAACGACTTCCTGCTAGACGTGTCAAAGTAAGATGCGGCGACCCGGTGCCTGACGCACCATGAGCAGACATTTTTTTTCAAGAAGTAACGTCTCTTTGTGTCTGTGGGGGGAAAAAAACCCCCCAAAAAAACAGCGTGGCGTCCTGAATGTGTCATCAGTGCTTCCCATTTTTGTCAAACATCTCAAAGTGGGTTTGTACTTGTTTTGTTATGAAATTGAATTGTTTCCTCATGAAAGTTGTTTTGTCATAAACCAAGTTAACCACTGACACCTTGGATGCAATATGTATAAACAGGTCTCTCTTGAAAAAATAAATAAAGGTTAATGATGCAAAAAAGAAAATAAAACTGCACAAACAAACAATTTACACATCTTGATTTTAGAGCATCTATGATTTTTATGGCAATCAAAATTATATTAAAGATTTTGATTTACAAAAAAGTTTGATACCTGAATAAAAACATTTAAATTCCAAACTAGCAAGAATGACAGTAAATATATAAATTCTTAATAAAAGATAAATTCTCGAAATATATACTCAAAACAAAATAAGGGTAAAAGCCTAATAAACATGTTTCCTGATGACAGTGTTTCATATTAAAAAATTAATCGTAATATAATCCACGCCTAATTACTGGATATTTTCTCCTAACTCGTTCATTTACGTACGAACAAATATTTCGTAGTGATCGTAGTCAAAGTTTACATTTAGATTCAATTATTCTCTGTCCAAACATTGATCTAACTGTGTTATACAAACAAGTATTTGTTTAGAAATAACTGGAAATAATTGATCCAATAATTAGCTTCACTAGTATTCAAAGTAGCATTTGATGATGTACAAAATCGTTTTATCAACGTTCGTAGTTAATTCATTTTCATTAAAGTTCATTTTTATTATACACATTACTCCCATCTAGTGACCAATTAGTATAACTACATCGATTATTCTAAATAAATTAGTTGGAATATTCTGTATTTTTAAATCTACAACAATTTGGAGTACAATTACTGTATGCAGACATAGAAATAAATGTGACTGTGTTCTTGTACACACTGAATGTTTTTATTAACACACCATAATAAATAAAACCACTTCTGTAAAAAAAGAAAATGTTCTATGTTTTGCAACATTGGATCCTCCAATTTTTAATGAAGAAGACGAGGGTGAGAGGCTTTGATGCCCAGTGTCGATGCTTAACAGAAGAGTGACTAATATGCATTTAATATTTATATTTTAATGTTTAAATTTTGAAGAGGTAAAAAAAAAAAAAAAAAAGTTTAATGGTGGAGATTTGAAGAGGAAAAAAAAAATAAACATTTTTTTTTTTTAATGTTGGAGTTTTGCTCCATGCTCAGTTTTGTGGGCGTGTTAGTACGCCAATTTAGTGTGCATGGCGCACTAAATTTCGCATACTAAGAATTGAGATGCAATAACGCACTAAAAATACTATAAAGAATGCGATTTGAGACACAGCAATGCTGAATCAAATTTTTACAATGCTGATGTGATGATCAGTCACAATATAGACAATGCTGACTTAAAATTATGCTTGACTTGTAGGGGAGTACCGGTAGTTATACATTACTGTCTAGTTCGTTTTCAAAGGACATTAACACCGTCAAAGCTGTAGGACTATAAGATGTTGTCCCACACCTGTTATGATTATTTTTTAATCTTGAGCATAACCAAAGTCTTTATATCCTATACATATAATACATTCACCTGTTAAGGTAAGGTACGGTAAAACTTTATTGATCCCTCAGGAGGTCTCCTTTGGGAAATTGTTTTTTTCATAAAAAAATAAATAGAAATTATATTTTGCATAGTTACCAGACCAGAGCGTCGAGGGGCGTTAAAGTTAGTGTGGCTGGGTGGTGTTGATTCATTTAAACATACGTTATCATCTATAGACAGCCAGGTTTTGGTTAAGCAGAATAAGTCAATGTTTTTTATCTGATATGAGTTCATTAATAAGTGCAGCTTTTGAGGACAGGGATCCGATATTCAACAATCCACACTTAATTCTCCTGTCCTGTACACTAGAAGGGGAAGAATGTATTTGAATTAGATTTGCTTTAACAACTCTTATACTGCAGACATTTGTTCTTGGTTTTATTAAACAGGGCTGCCTCCTGATCTGCGCTCTCAGTTGTCATGAGTTGTAATGATGAATATTTGTTATAAGAGAACAATTGTTTCAATTGTATTGAATCATAAATGTTTGCTATTTACCAATTAGTGTTAAATATTAGTTGTATTGATAATGACAAAATGGGGACACTTGAAAAAAAAGAATGCCCCCTACTGTTAAGTCTTTCTGTAAGTTTGTTTATTGGATAAAATGAATAGTTTTAGTAGCACTAGAGGGCAGCAGAGAGTACAAGTTGCTTTGCGTGCAGGTGGAGAGAGAGGACGAGCTAATGAGATCACCTGTGCAGGTGAAGCTTCTGTCTACAGAGCATGACTACAGCCAAGGTAATGTTAACTCTTCTGTTAAATTGTTCTCATTTGGAGAGAATATCTAAGGATTATTGACATAAACTTGTAGTGTGACTGCAGTTCACACTTTTAATGATGTCGTCATTAAGTAGAAAAATGATTAATGACATACATGACCTTTAGATCGTCCAGCTCTTTCTGGAGGACCCCCTGTGTTTCCAGACATCAGAGACAAGTAAGTTTAGATAAAAGTTCCTTTTAATTCACTAAGATTCTCACCGATGCTCATCAATGAAGATTTATTTTCTTCCACCACCTTTTCCTAATTAATAAGAGTCAAATGTTATCAAACAAGATTCAGACTAGAATCTGATTCATTATGAATTAAACATATTTAAACTTGGGTAGGTAACAATTGCACTGTAACAAAATTAATTTAATGAGTTAGATTAAAAATACTGGAAAGGAAAATCAATTCTTACATACCTCTGGTCTTCTTCTGTGGTCTTTTTTGTCTGGTTAAGAAGAAAATAAGTAAAACAAACCTGCCCAGATGTTCATAAATCAATGTACAAATGAGATTTCATTGGACTTTTACCTCTTTGTCTTTTTATAAACAAAACTACAGAACATGTGATCAGTAGAACGATCATAATCACAGCAACAATAATTCCAGCCACTTCTCCTGGTGTCAAACCTTCTCGACATACAGAGTCAGAAGAAATGGTTCCTTCTCGTAGATATGTTGAACATCTACAAAGACAAGTGGAGACAATTTAGAAGAAAACATCTGGAGCAAACATTTGTGAAGCTTCACTCACTGTTTGTGATCCTGACATGACGTGAACGTTCCATTTGAAAATGTTCTTCACTGCAGGTTCCACACTCAGTGTCTGTGGAGGACGTTCCTGTTAAGAACATTGTGTGTGTCTTATAGTTTCTGCACTCTTGCATTTCACATGTTGGATGTGAAACTCACCTGCTCTGATGATGAACTGTCCTGGTTCACAGGTGGAGTGTTGCTGTGCTGCCACACATGTGTCCACTGAGCCGTCCACACAGAAAAAACCCTCCTGAGGTTCACACCTGGTGTTTGCTGTGAAGGTACAAGATCTGATCTCTCTCAGTCCTGTTAGTCAATAACAAATTCTACATCACATCTACATACTGACCAACTCATCATTCTAGTGATGAACAAACTTTACCTTCAGTACAGACGAGACACTTGAAACAATGTTTCTCTCCGTTATATTTGTTCATGTAAGTTCCATCATCACAGTCAGTGCAGGACGTACCTTGAAATTCTATACTATCAACTCTTACTTTGTTACCTGTTAGACAAATAAATAAATCAGTAGTTTAAGTGAAAGTTTGAGACTTGATCCCACTATTGTCTGAGAACTGATAATGAAGTCTCGACCACTTCTTACTTAAAATCAATATAAGTCATAAATCAACACTTCGAGGACTAAGACTGGATCTTACCTGGAAAACACTTTGGACAACATTCTTCTCCTTCATCTGTCCTCAACACATATTCAGTTGAGTGACAGGTGAGTGTGTTTACCTCCTTATAGTAGAAAACAACTGTATAAACAAAACAACATAAATCACTGATCAAAGAAATAATGCTCAGTTGTTCATGCAAATATTTAACACTGAAAAAAGAGCGACTGATATTTAAATCAAAATAAATGGTATATTTTTCTTTCTTTAAATCGTATTATCCTGTTGACATACTTTACATTATACTTCACAGTTTTAACAAGATAAAGGACTGATTCCTGGTTTTACCTTCAACAAAATACCTTCATATTAAGAACATGTTATAGAATCACACACACAGTAACTATTCTGGTTGAAGATCACACTAAATGATTTACTACAAATAATCTCACAGTGAAAATTGTATCATATAAAAACAAAACTCACCAGTAAAGGAAGAATCGACATAAATCCACTCGTCATGTTTTCAGGACTTTATCCAGAATTCATTCATGATCTCTGGTTTAAAAACATCTGTTAACAAGGAACATCTGGAGTGAAAAAAATAAAGTTCAAGAGGATTCAACTGAAATCATGTTTGTTTTTTACCTTTATACTTCATTTGGACCTTTGACTGCTATAAACACTGTAGGTTGTCAGTGAAAAAAAAGATAATAATCTTCAATATCAATGTCAGTTGGATTCTGTTTCTATCTCATCCATGCACACAGTGTTAATATTTAAACTCTAACAAATATAAAGTTGAAAATGTTGATCTGCTAATTTATTTGGAAATACATTTACTTTCTATAAAAACAAAAACATTTTACCTGGTGACTCTACTTTGCTCCTGGTCCTTTGTGACGCTGAATACAGGAAAAAACAATTAAATCTTTAACATCCTGGTCCTTGTCTTACATTAGAAACACAACACTACACAACATCTACACACTTTTACTTACTCACCATTTCCCTGAGAAAATTCAAAAGGTTACAATCTTATCGGTTGTGTTGGTTCTGACCCTGCAGCGTCTTCCTGAAAGTCTTGTGGAGTCAGTTCTAGAATCAAAGTTCACAACATTTAAAGGAGGAGAGACAGAGTTAATGTTTCATCTTGTCGCACATGCGCAGATGGATCATGGTTTACTGACGCTAAAATAATGTATAATATATCTACACTGCGTCATGTGCTGTTTTTATATTTATATTTTGTTTGTAGGTTTTACACGCAGACACACACTGACACATGCGCACACACACCAGTGACATGCACAAAACAAATGCGCAAACAAAAAACGAATGCGCACGCACAAACATAAAACGAATGCGCACGCGCAAACATAAAACGAATGCGCACGCGCAAACATAAAACGAATGCGCAAGCGCAAACATAAAACGAATGCGCACGCGCAAACATAAAACGAATGCGCACGCGCACACATAAAACGAATGCGCACGCGCAAACATAAAACGAATGCGCACGCGCACACATAAAACGAATGCGCACGCGCAAACATAAAACGAATGCGCAGGCGCACACATAAAACGAATGCGCACGCGCACACATTAAACGAATGCGCACACGCACACATTAAAATGAAGAGACTTTAATAAACAACATGTACCTCTGCTCCTTCCAGCTGCTATCAGTGATAGCTTCGTAGATTCTTCTGCGTCTGACTGCTCTCCTCCTACCGTAACACCTTTACAAAAGCGCAAGTTTTTTGTTTTATAGTTGCGGTTGTCGTAGTGACTTTGACTGTTATAAACCACCATGTAGGTGGACAACGCATGCGCAAATGCATCGTTTCCAACTTCGTGTACTGTACTGACACTAATATAAAGTTTTTCCATCAAATTTGTCGATCTTGACGAGTGCCATGGATCATACATGAACACACATGTTTAATGATAAATATTTGTTACCAGAGAACAATTGTTTCAACTGTAATGAAGCATAAATGTTTGCTATTTACCAATTAGTGTTAAATATTAGCAATATTGATGTTTGAGACAAAATGGGGACACTTGAAAAAAAGAATGACCCACACTGTAAAGTCTTAAACAGTGTGGGTAACTGTTAAGAGGGCAGCAGAGAGTACGAGTTGCTTTGCATGCAGGTGGAGAGAGAGGACGAGCTAATGAGATCACCTGTGCAGATGAAGCTTCTGTCTACAGAGCATGACTGCAGCCAAGGTAATGTTAAACTCTTCTGTTAAATTGTTCTCATTTGGAGAGAATATCCAAGGATTATGGACATAAACTTGTAGTGTGACTGCAGTTCACACTTTTAATGATGTCGTCATTAAGTAGAAAAATGATTAATTACATACATGACCTTAATAAATGATCCAGATCTACTGTATGTTCATGTGTCAAAGCCAAAAAAAAAAAAGAAATCTTTAAATTTTGGAGTTTTGAAGAGGTAAAAAAAATAAATAAATAATAATTTAGGAGTTTTGAAGAGGTAAAAAAAAAAGAAATCGTTTCATGTTGGAGTTTTGAAGAGGTAGAAAAATACATATATATTTTAATGTTGGAGTTTTGAAGAGGTAAAAAAAAAAGAAATCTTTTAACGTTGGAGTTTTGAAGAGGTAAAAAAAAAAAATCTTTTAATGTTGGAGTTTTGAAGAGATAAAAAATATATATATTTTAATGTTGGAGTTTTAAGAGGTAAAAAAAAGAAATCTTTTTATGTTGGAGTTTTGAAGAGGTAAAAAAAAAAGAAATCTTTTAACGTTGGAGTTTTAAGAGGTAAAAAAAAAGACATTTTTTAATGTTGGAGTTTTGAAGAGGTAAAAAAAAAGAAATCTTTTAACGTTGGAGTTTTGAAGAGGTAAACAAAATAAAAAAAAATAATCTTCGAGTTTTGAAGAGGTAAAAAAAAAAGAAATCTTTTAATGTTGGAGTTTTGAAGAGATAAAAAAAAATAATAATGTTGGAGTTTTGAAGAGGTAAAAAAAATAAAAAAATTAATCTTAGAGTTTTGAAGATGTAAAAAAAAAGACATCTTTTAATGTTGGAGTTTTGAAGAGGTAAAAAAAAAAAGAAAAATTAATGTTGGAGTTTTGAAGAGGTAAAAAAAAGAAATCTTTTAACATTGGAGTTTTGAAGAGGTAAAAAAAAAAATCTTTTAATGTTGGAGTTTTGAAGAGGTAAAAAAAATGAATGTTGGAGTTTTGAAGAGGAAAAAAAAAAAAGAAAATTAATCTTCGAGATTTGAAGAGGTAAAAAAAAAAGAAAAAAATAATGTTGGAGTTTTGAAGAGATAAAAAAATAATGATCTTTGAGTTTTGAAGAGGTAAAAAAAAAGAAATCTTTTAATGTTGGAGTTTTGAAGAGGTAAAAAAAAGAAATCTTTGCGTTTTGAAGAGGTATAAAAAAAGAAATATTTTAATGTTGGAGTTTTGAAGAGGTAAAAAAAAAAAGAAATCTTTTAACGTTGGAGTTTTGAAGAGGTAAAAAAAAAAAAACTTTTAATGTTGGAGTTTTGAAGAGGTAAAAAAAAAAAGAAAAATTAATGTTGGTGTTTTGAAGAGGTAAAAAAAAGAAATATTTTAATGTTGGAGTTTTGAAGAGGTAAAAAAAAAAGAAATCTTTTAATGTTGGAGTTTTGAAGAGATAAAAAAAATTATCTTTGCGTTTTGAAGAGGTAAAAAAAAAGAAATATTTTAATGTTGGAGTTTTGAAGAGGTAAAAAAAAAAGAAATCTTTTAACGTTGGAGTTTTGAAGAGGTAAAAAAAAAAAAAAACTTTTAATGTTGGAGTTTTGAAGAGGTAAAAAAAAAAGAAATCTTTTAACGTTGGAGTTTTAAACGGTAAAAAAAAGAGACATCTTTTAACGTTGGAGTTTTGAAGAGGAAAAAAAAAAAAAAAAATCTTAATGTTGGAGTTTTGAAGAGGTAAAAAAAAAAAAACTTTTAATGTTGGAGTTTTGAAGAGGTAAAAAAAAAAGAAATCTTTTAATGTTGGAGTTTTGAAGAGATAAAAAAAATTATCTTTGCGTTTTGAAGAGGTAAAAAAAAAGAAATATTTTAATGTTGGAGTTTTGAAGAGGTAAAAAAAAAAGAAATCTTTTAACGTTGGACTTTGAAGAGGTAAAAAAAAAAAAACTTTTAATGTTGGAGTTTTGAAGAGGTAAAAAAAAAAGAAATCTTTTAACGTTGGAGTTTTAAACGGTAAAAAAAAGAGACATCTTTTAACGTTGGAGTTTTGAAGAGGTAAAAAAAAAAAGAAATCTTTTATCGTAGGAGTTTTGAAGAGGTAAAAAAAAATAAATCTTTTAATGTTGGAGTTTTGAAGAGGTAAAAAAAAAGAAATCTTTTAATGTTGGAGTTTTGAAGAGGTAAAAAAAAAAAGAAAAATTAATGTTGGCGTTTTGAAGAGGTAAAAAAAAAAAAATGTTTTAATGTTGGAGTTTTGAAGAGGTAAAAAAAAAAGAAAAATGAATGTTGGAGTTTTGAAGAGGTAAAAAAAAAATAATAATAATAATCTTCGAGTTTTGAAGAGGTAAAAAAAAAAAAAATCTTTTGTCGTAGGAGTTTTGAAGAGGTAAAAAAAAAAAAATCTTTTAATGTTGGAGTTTTGAAGAGGTAAAACAAAAAGAAATCTTTTAATATTGGAGTTTTGAAGAGGTTAAAAAAAAAAAACTTTTAATGTTGGAGTTTTGAAGAGGTAAAAAAAAAAGAAATCTTTTAATATTGGAGTTTTGAAGAGGTTAAAAAAAAGAAATATTTTAACGTTGGAGTTTTGAAGAGATAAAAAAATAATAATGTTGTAGTTTTGAAGAGGTAAAAAAAAAGATTTTTTTTAATGTTGGAGTTTTGAAGAGGTAAAAAAAAAAGAAATCTTTTATCGTAGGAGTTTTGAGGAGGTAAAAAAAAAGAAATCTTTTAATGTTGGAGTTTTGAAGAGGTAAAACAAAAAGAAATCTTTTAACGTTGGAGTTTTGAAGAGGTAAAAAAAAAAAAAATTTTAATGTTGGAGTTTTAAGAGGTAAAAAAAAGAAATCTTTTAATGTTGGAGTTTTGAAGAGGTTAAAAAAAAGAAATCTTTTGACGTTGGAGTTTTAAGAGGTAAAAAAAAAGAGACATCTTTTAACGTTGGAGTTTTGAAGAGATAAGAAAAAAAAAATATTTGAGTTTTGAAGAGGTTAAAAAAAAGAAATCTTTTAATGTTGGAGTTTTGAAGAGGTAAAAAAAAAAGAAAGCTTTTATCGTAGGAGTTTTGGAAAGGTAAAAAAAAGAAATCTTTTAATGTTGGCGTTTTGAAGAGGTAAAAAAAAAAAATGTTTTAATGTTGGAGTTTTGAAGAGGTAAAAAAAAAAGAAATCTTTTAATGTTGGAGTTTTGAAGAGATAAAAAAAAAATAATAATGTTGGAGTTTTGAAGAGGTAAAAAAAAAAGAAATCTTTTAATGTTGGAGTTTTGAAGAGATAAAAAAAAAATAATAATGTTGGAGTTTTGAAGAGGTAAAAAAAAAAGAAATCTTTTAACTTTGGAGTTTTAAACGGTAAAAAAAAGAGACATCTTTTAACGTTGGAGTTTTGAAGAGGTCAAAAAAAAAGAAATCTTTTAATGTTGTAGTTTTGAAGAGGTTAAAAAAAAGAAATCTTTTAATGTTGGAGTTTTGAAGAGATAAAAAAATAATGATCTTTGAGTTTTGAAGAGGTAAAAAAAAAGAAATATTTTAATGTTGGAGTTTTGAAGAGATAAAAAAAAATAATCTTTGCGTTTTGAAGAGGTAAAAAAAAAAAAATCTTTTAATGTTGGAGTTTTGAAGAGGTAAAAAAAAAAGAAATCTTTTAATGTTGGAGTTTTGAAGAGGTAAAAAAAAAAGAAATCTTTTAACGTTGGAGTTTTGAAGAGGTAAAAAAAAAAAAAAACTTTTAATGTTGGAGTTTTGAAGAGGTAAAAAAAAAAGAAATATTTTAACGTTGGAGTTTTAAACGGTAAAAAAAAGAGACATCTTTTAACGTTGGAGTTTTGAAGAGGTAAAAAAAAAGAAATCTTTTAATGTTGGAGTTTTGAAGAGGTTAAAAAAAAGAAATCTTTTAATGTTGGAGTTTTGAAGAGGTAAAAAAAAAAAGAAAAATGAATGTTGGCGTTTTGAAGAGGTAAAAAAAAAAATGTTTTAATGTTGGAATTTTGAAGAGGTAAAAAAAAAAGAAAAATGAATGTTGGAGTTTTGAAGAGGTAAAAAAAAAAAAATAATAATAATCTTCGAGTTTTGAAGAGGTAAAAAAAAAAAAAACTTTTGTCGTAGGAGTTTTGAAGAGGTAAAAAAAAATAAATCTTTTAATGTTGGAGTTTTGAAGAGGTAAAAAAAAAGAAATCTTTTAATGTTGGAGTTTTGAAGAGGTAAAAAAAAAAAGAAAAATTAATGTTGGCGTTTTGAAGAGGTAAAAAAAAAAAAATGTTTTAATGTTGGAGTTTTGAAGAGGTAAAAAAAAAAGAAAAATGAATGTTGGAGTTTTGAAGAGGTAAAAAAAAATAAATAATAATAATCTTCGAGTTTTGAAGAGGTAAAAAAAAAAAAAATCTTTTGTCGTAGGAGTTTTGAAGAGGTAAAAAAAAAAAATCTTTTAATGTTGGAGTTTTGAAGAGGTAAAACAAAAAGAAATCTTTTAATATTGGAGTTTTGAAGAGGTTAAAAAAAAAAAACTTTTAATGTTGGAGTTTTGAAGAGGTAAAAAAAAAAGAAATCTTTTAATATTGGAGTTTTGAAGAGGTTAAAAAAAAGAAATCTTTTAACGTTGGAGTTTTGAAGAGATAAAAAAATAATAATGTTGTAGTTTTGAAGAGGTAAAAAAAAAGATTTTTTTTAATGTTGGAGTTTTGAAGAGGTAAAAAAAAAAAGAAATCTTTTATCGTAGGAGTTTTGAGGAGGTAAAAAAAAAGAAATCTTTTAATGTTGGAGTTTTGAAGAGGTAAAACAAAAAGAAATCTTTTAACGTTGGAGTTTTGAAGAGGTAAAAAAAAAAAAAATTTTAATGTTGGAGTTTTAAGAGGTAAAAAAAAGAAATCTTTTAATGTTGGAGTTTTGAAGAGGTTAAAAAAAAGAAATCTTTTGACGTTGGAGTTTTAAGAGGTAAAAAAAAAGAGACATCTTTTAACGTTGGAGTTTTGAAGAGATAAGAAAAAAAGAAAGCTTTTATCGTAGGAGTTTTGGAAAGGTAAAAAAAAGAAATCTTTTAATGTTGGCGTTTTGAAGAGGTAAAAAAAAAAAATGTTTTAATGTTGGAGTTTTGAAGAGGTAAAAAAAAAGAAATCTTTTAATGTTGGAGTTTTGAAGAGGTAAAAAAAAAAGAAATCTTTTAATGTTGGAGTTTTGAAGAGATAAAAAAAAAATAATAATGTTGGAGTTTTGAAGAGGTAAAAAAAAAAGAAATCTTTTAACTTTGGAGTTTTAAACGGTAAAAAAAAGAGACATCTTTTAACGTTGGAGTTTTGAAGAGGTCAAAAAAAAAGAAATCTTTTAATGTTGTAGTTTTGAAGAGGTTAAAAAAAAGAAATCTTTTAATGTTGGAGTTTTGAAGAGATAAAAAAATAATGATCTTTGAGTTTTGAAGAGGTAAAAAAAAAGAAATATTTTAATGTTGGAGTTTTGAAGAGATAAAAAAAAATAATCTTTGCGTTTTGAAGAGGTAAAAAAAAAAAAATCTTTTAATGTTGGAGTTTTGAAGAGGTAAAAAAAAAAGAAATCTTTTAATGTTGGAGTTTTGAAGAGATAAAAAAAAATAATCTTTGCGTTTTAAAGGGGTAAAAAAAAAGAAATATTTTAATGTTGGAGTTTTGAAGAGGTAAAAAAAAAAGAAATCTTTTAACGTTGGAGTTTTGAAGAGGTAAAAAAAAAAAAAAACTTTTAATGTTGGAGTTTTGAAGAGGTAAAAAAAAAAGAAATCTTTTAACGTTGGAGTTTTAAACGGTAAAAAAAAGAGACATCTTTTAACGTTGGAGTTTTGAAGAGGTAAAAAAAAAGAAATCTTTTAATGTTGGAGTTTTGAAGAGGTTAAAAAAAAGAAATCTTTTAATGTTGGAGTTTTGAAGAGGTAAAAAAAAAAAGAAAAATTAATGTTGGCGTTTTGAAGAGGTAAAAAAAAAAATGTTTTAATGTTGGAATTTTGAAGAGGTAAAAAAAAAAGAAAAATGAATGTTGGAGTTTTGAAGAGGTAAAAAAAAATAAATAATAATAATCTTCGAGTTTTGAAGAGGTAAAAAAAAAAAAAACTTTTGTCGTAGGAGTTTTGAAGAGGTAAAAAAAAAATATCTTTTAATGTTGGAGTTTTGAAGAGGTAAAACAAAAAGAAATCTTTTAATATTGGAGTTTTGAAGAGGTTAAAAAAAAAAAATCTTTTAATGTTGGAGTTTTGAAGAGGTAAAAAAAAAAGAAATCTTTTAATATTGGAGTTTTGAAGAGGTTAAAAAAAAGAAATCTTTTAACGTTGGAGTTTTGAAGAGATAAAAAAATAATAATGTTGTAGTTTTGAAGAGGTAAAAAAAAAGATTTTTTTTAATGTTTGAGTTTTGAAGAGGTAAAAAAAAAAGAAATCTTTTATCGTAGGAGTTTTGAGGAGGTAAAAAAAAAAAATCTTTTAATGTTGGAGTTTTGAAGAGGTAAAACAAAAAGAAATCTTTTAACGTTGGAGTTTTGAAGAGGTAAAAAAAAAAAAAAATTTAAATGTTGGAGTTTTAAGAGGTAAAAAAAAGAAATCTTTTAATGTTGGAGTTTTGAAGAGGTAAAAAAAAAAGACATCTTTTAACGTTGGAGTTTTAAGAGGTAAAAAAAAAGAGACATCTTTTAACGTTGGAGTTTTGAAGAGATAAGAAAAAAAAAATCTTTGAGTTTTGAAGAGGTAAAAAAAAAGAAATCTTTTAATGTTGGAGTTTTGAAGAGGTAAAAAAAAAAGAAATCTTTTATCGTAGGAGTTTTGAAGAGGTAAAAAAAAAGAAATCTTTTAATGTTGGCGTTTTGAAGAGGTAAAAAAAAACATTTTTTAATGTTGGAGTTTTGAAGAGGTAAAAAAAAAAAAAATCTTTTAATGTTGGAGTTTTGAAGAGATAAAAAAAATAATAATGTTGGAGTTTTGAAGAGGTAAAAAAAAAAGAAATCTTTTAACTTTGGAGTTTTAAACGGTAAAAAAAAGAGACATCTTTTAACGTTGGAGTTTTGAAGAGGTCAAAAAAAAAGAAATCTTTTATCGTAGGAGTTTTGAAGAGGTAAAAAAAAAAAAAAATCTTTTAATGTTGGAGTTTTGAAGAGGTAAAAAAAAAGAAATCTTTTAATGTTGGAGTTTTGAAGAGGTAAAAAAAAAAGAAAATTAATGTTGGCGTTTTGAAGAGGTAAAAAAAAAAGAAATCTTTTAATGTTGGAGTTTTGAAGAGATAAACAAAAAAATAATGTTGGAGTTTTGAAGAGGTAAAAAAAATAAAAAAAATAATCTTCGAGTTTTGAAGATGTAAAAAAAAAGACATCTTTTAATGTTGGAGTTTGAAGAGGTCAAAAAAAAGAAATCTTTTAACGTTGGAGTTTTGAAGAGGTAAAAAAAAATGAATGTTGGAGTTTTGAAGAGGAAAAAAAAAAGAGAAAATTAATCTTCGAGATTTGAAGAGGTAAAAAAAAAAGAAAAAAATAATAATGGAGTTTTGAAGAGATAAAAAAATAATGATCTTTGAGTTTAGAAGAGGTAAAAAAAAAGAAATCTTTTAATATTGGAGTTTTGAAGAGGTAAAAAAAAAAAGAAAAATTAATGTTGGCGTTTTGAAGAGGTAAAAAAAAAAAGGTTTTAATGTTGGAGTTTTGAAGAGGTAAAAAAAAAGAAGTCTTTTAATGTTGGAGTTTTGAAGAGGTAAAAAAAAAAGAAATCTTTTAATGTTGGAGTTTTGAAGAGATAAAAAAAAAAAATCTTTGTGTTTTGAAGAGGTAAAAAAAAAGAAATATTTTAATGTTGGAGTTTTGAAGAGATAAAAAAAAAAAATCTTTGCGTTTTGAAGAGGTAAAAAAAAAGAAATATTTTAATGTTGGAGTTTTGAAGAGGAAAAAAAAAAAAATTTAATGTTGGAGTTTTGAAGAGGTAAAAAAAAAAGAAATCTTTTATCGTAGGAGTTTTGAAGAGGTAAAAAAAAAAAAAATCTTTTAATGTTGGAGTTTTGAAGAGGTAAAAAAAAGAGACATCTTTTAACGTTGGAGTTTTGAAGAGGTAAAAAAAAAAGAAATCTTTTATCGTAGGAGTTTTGAAGAGGTAAAAAAAAAAAAAATCTTTTAATGTTGGAGTTTTGCAGAGGTAAAAAAAAAAATGTTGGAGTTTTGAAGAGGTAAAAAAAAAAAAAAATGTTGGAGTTTTGAAGAGGTAAAAAAAAAAAAAATGTTGGAGTTTTGAAGAGGTAAAAGAAAAAAAAAATGTTGGAGTAAAAAAAGTTGGAGTTTTGAAGAGGTAAAAAAAAAAATGTTGGAGTTTTGAAGAGGTAAAAAAAAAAAAAAATGTTGGAGTAAAAAAATGTTGGAGTTTTTAAGAGGTAAAAAAAAAATGGAGTTTTGAAGAGGTAAAAAAAAAAATGTTGGAGTTTTGAAGAGGTAAAAAAAAAAATGTTGGAGTTTTGAAGAGGTAAAAAAAAAAAAAAATGTTGGAGTAAAAAAATGTTGGAGTTTTTAAGAGGTAAAAAAAAAATGTTGGAGTTTTGAAGAGGTAAAAAAAAAAAAAATTGGAGTTTTGAAGAGATAAAAAAAAAAAAAATGTTGGAGTTTTGAAGAGGTAAAAAAAAAAAAATGTTGGAGTAAAAAAAGTTGGAGTTTTGAAGAGGTAAAAAAAAAAATGTTGGAGTTTTGAAGAGGTAAAAAAAAAAAAAATGTTGGAGTAAAAAAACGTTGGAGTTTTTAAGAGGTAAAAAAAAAATGTTGGAGTTTTGAAGAGGTAAAAAAAAAAAAATGGAGTTTTGAGAGGTAAAAAAAAAAAAAAAATGTTGGAGTTTTTAAGAGGTAAAAAAAAAAAATGGAGTTTTGAAGAGGTAAAAAAAAAAGAAATCTTTTAACGTTGGAGTTTGAAGAGGTAAAAAAAAAGAGACATCTTTTAACGTTGGAGTTTTGAAGAGGTAAAAAAAAAAAAAAGTGTTGGAGTTTTGAAGAGGTAAAAGAAAAAAATGGAGTTTTGAAGAGGTAAAAAAAAAAAAATGTTGGAGTTTTGAAGAGGTAAAAAAAAAAAAAAATGTTGGAGTTTTGAAGATTTAAAAGAAAAAAATGGAGTTTTGAAGAGGTAAAAAAAAAGAAATCTTTTAACGTTGGAGTTTTAAGAGGTAAAAAAAAAAGAGACATCTTTTGACGTTGGAGTTTTGAAGAGGAAAAAAAAAAAAAAATCTTAATGTTGGAGTTTTGAAGAGGTAAAAAAAAAAAAAAATTAATGTTGGAGTTTTGAAGAGTTAAAAAAAAAAATGTTGGAGTTTTGAAGAGGTAAAAAAATAATAAAAAATGTTGGCGTTTTGAAGAGGTAAAAAAAAAAAATGTTGGAGTTTTGAAGAGGTAAAAGAAAAAAATGGAGTTTTGAAGAGGTAAAAAAAAAAAAAAATGTTGGAGTTTTGAAGAGGTAAAAAAAAAAAGAAAATTAATCTTCGAGATTTGAAGAGGTAAAAAAAAAAGAAAAAAATAATAATGGAGTTTTGAAGAGATAAAAAAATAATGATCTTTGAGTTTTGAAGAGGTAAAAAAAAAGAAATCTTTTAATATTGGAGTTTTGAAGAGGTAAAAAAAAAAAGAAAAATTAATGTTGGAGTTTTGAAGAGATTAAAAAAAAAGAAATATTTTAATGTTGGAGTGTTGAAGAGGTAAAAAAAAAAGAAATATTTTAATGTTGGAGTTTTGAAGAGATAAAAAAAAAAGAAATCTTTTAACGTTGGAGTTTTGAAGAGGTAAAAAAAAAAAATGTTGGAGTTTTGAAGAGGTAAAAAAAAAAAAAAAAATGTTGGAGTTTTTAAGAGGTAAAAAAAAAAATGGAGTTTTGAAGAGGTAAAAAAAAAAAGAAATCTTTTAACGTTGCAGTTTTAAGAGGTAAAAAAAAAAGAGACATCTTTTAACGTTGGAGTTTTGAAGAGGTAAAAAAAAAAAAAAATGTTGGAGTTTTGAAGAGGTAAAAAAAAAAAAATGTTGGAGTTTTGAAGAGGTAAAAAAAAAAAACAATGTTGGAGTTTTGAAGAGGTAAAAAAAAAAATGTTGGAGTTTTGAAGAGGTAAAAACAAAAAAAATTTGGAGTTTTGAAGAGGTAAAAAAAAAAAAAAAAATGTTGGAGTTTTTAATAGGTAAAAAAAAAGAAATCTTTTAACGTTGCAGTTTTAAGAGGTAAAAAAAAAAGAGACATCTTTTAACGTTGGAGTTTTGAAGAGGTAAAAAAAAAAAAAAATGTTGGAGTTTTGAAGAGGTAAAAGAAAAAATGGAGTTTTGAAGAGGTAAAAAAAAAAAATGTTGGAGTTTTGAAGAGGTAAAAAAAAAAATGTTGGAGTTTTGAAGAGGTAAAAACACAAAAAAAAAAGGTTGGAGTTTTTAAGAGGTAAAAAAAAAAATGTTGGAGTTTTGAAGAGGTAAAAAAAAAAAATGTTGGAGTTTTGAAGAGGTAAAAGAAAAAAATGGAGTTTTGAACAGGTAAAAAAAAAAAATGTTGGAGTTTTGAAGAGGTAAAAAAAAAAAAAATGTTGGAGTAAAAAAATGTTGGAGTTTTTAAGAGGTAAAAAAAAAAGAAATCTTTTAACGTTGGAGTTTTAAGAGGTAAAAAAAAAAGAGACATCTTTTAACGTTGGAGTTTTGAAGAGGTAAAAAAAAAAAAAGTGTTGGAGTTTTGAAGAGGTAAATGAAAAAAATGGAGTTTTGAAGAGGTAAAAAAAAAAAAAAAAATGTTGGAGTTTTGAAGAGGTAAAAGAAAAAAATGGAGTTTTGAAGAGGTAAAAAAAAAAAAAAAATGTTGGAGTTTTGAAGAGGTAAAAAAAAAAAATGTTGGAGTTTTGAAGAGGTAAAAAAAAAAAAAAAATGTTGGAGTAAAAAAATGTTGGAGTTTTTAAGAGGTAAAAAAAATGTTGGAGTTTTGAAGAGGTAAAAAAAAAAAATGTTGGAGTTTTGAAGAGGTAAAAACAAAAAAAATTTGGAGTTTTGAAGAGGTAAAAAAAAAGAAATCTTTAACGTTGGAGTTTTAAGAGGTAAAAAAAAAAGAGACATCTTTTAACGTTGGAGTTTTGAAGAGGTAAAAAAAAAAAAAAATGTTGGAGTTTTGAAGAGGTAAAAGAAAAAATGGAGTTTTGAAGAGGTAAAAAAAAAAAATGTTGGAGTTTTGAAGAGGTAAAAAAAAAAAAATGTTGGAGTTTTGAAGAGGTAAAAAAAAAAGAAATCTTTTAACGTTGGAGTTTTAAGAGGTAAAAAAAAAAGAGACATCTTTTAACGTTGGAGTTTTGAAGAGGAAAAAAAAAAAAAATCTTAATGTTGGAGTTTTGAAGAGGTAAAAAAAAAAGAAAAATTAATGTTGGAGTTTTGAAGAGTTAAAAAAAAAAAAAAATGTTGGAGCTTTGAAGAGGTAAAAGAAAAAAAAAAAGTTGGAGTTTTGAAGAGGTAAAAAAAAAATGTTGGAGTTTTGAAGAGGTAAAAGAAAAAAATGGAGTTTTGAAGAGTTAAAAAAAAAAAAAAAAATGTTGGAGTTTTGAAGAGGTAAAAAAAAAAACAATGTTGGAGTTTTGAAGAGGTAAAAAAAAAAAACAATGTTGGAGTTTTGAAGAGGTAAAAAAAAAAAATGTTGGAGTAAAAAAATGTTGGAGTTTTTAAGAGGTGAAAAAAATGTATGAGTTTTGAAGAGGTAAAAAAAAAAATGTTGGAGTTTTGAAGAGGTAAAAACAAAAAAAATGTGGAGTTTTGAAGAGGTAAAAAAAAAAAAAAAAATGTTGGAGTTTTTAAGAGGTAAAAAAAAAATGGTGTTTTGAAGAGGTAAAAAAAAAGAAATCTTTTAACGTTGCAGTTTTAAGAGGTAAAAAAAAAAGAGACATCTTTTAACGTTGGAGTTTTGAAGAGGTAAAAAAAAAAAAAAATGTTGGAGTTTTGAAGAGGTAAAAGAAAAAATGGAGTTTTGAAGAGGTAAAAAAAAAAAATGTTGGAGTTTTGAAGAGGTAAAAAAAAAATGTTGGAGTTTTGAAGAGGTAAAAACACAAAAAAAAAAGGTTGGAGTTTTTAAGAGGTAAAAAAAAAATGTTGGAGTTTTGAAGAGGTAAAAAAAAAAAAATGTTGGAATTTTGAAGAGGTAAAAGAAAAAACAATGTTGGAGTTTTGAAGAGGTAAAAAAAAAAAACAATGTTGGAGTTTTTAAGAGGTAAAAAAAAAAACAATGTTGGAGTTTTGAAGAGTTAAAAAAAAAAAAAAAAATGTTGGAGTTTTGAAGAGGTAAAAAAAAAAAATGTTGGAGTTTTGAAAAGGTAAAAAAAAAAACAATGTTGGAGTTTTGAAGAGTTAAAAAAAAAAAAAAAAATGTTGGAGTTTTGAAGAGGTAAAAAAAAAAACAATGTTGGAGTTTTGAAGAGGTAAAAAAAAAAAACAATGTTGGAGTTTTTAAGAGGTAAAAAAAAAAACAATGTTGGAGTTTTGAAGAGTTAAAAAAAAAAAAAAAAATGTTGGAGTTTTGAAGAGGTAAAAAAAAAAAATGTTGGAGTTTTGAAAAGGTAAAAAAAAAAACAATGTTGGAGTTTTGAAGAGGTAAAAAAAAAAAACAATGTTGGAGTTTTGAAGAGGTAAAAAAAAAAAAATGTTGGAGTTTTGAAGAGGTAAAAAAAAAAACAATGTTGGAGTTTTGAAGAGGTAAAAAAAAAAAACAATGTTGGAGTTTTGAAGAGGTAAAAAAAAAAAAAAATGTTGGAGTAAAAAAATGTTGGAGTTTTGAAGAGGTAAAAAAAAAAAAAAAAATGTTGGAGTTTTTAAGAGGTAAAAAAAAAAAGGTGTTTTGAAGAGGTAAAAAAAAAGAAATCTTTTAACGTTGCAGTTTTAAGAGGTAAAAAAAAAAGAGACATCTTTTAACGTTGGAGTTTTGAAGAGGTAAAAAAAAAAAAAATGTTGGAGTTTTGAAGAGGTAAAAGAAAAAATGGAGTTTTGAAGAGGTAAAAAAAAAAATGTTGGAGTTTTGAAGAGGTAAAAAAAAAAATGTTGGAGTTTTGAAGAGGTAAAAAAAAAAAAAAATGTTGGAGTTTTGAAGAGGTAAAAAAAAAAAAATGTTGGAGTTTTGAAGAGGTAAAAAAAAAAATGTTGGAGTTTTGAAGAGGTAAAAGAAAAAAATGGAGTTTTGAAGAGGTAAAAAAAAAAAAAAAATGTTGGAGTTTTTAAGAGGTAAAAAAAAAAATGGAGTTTTGAAGAGGTAAAAAAAAAAGAGACATCTTTTAACTTTGGAGTTTTGAAGAGGAAAAAAAAAAAAAAATCTTAATGTTGGAGTTTTGAAGAGGTAAAAAAAAAAGAAAAATTAATGTTGGAGTTTTGAAGAGTTAAAAAAAAAAAAAATGTTGGCGTTTTGAAGAGGTAAAAAAAATGGAGTTTTGAAGAGGTAAAAACAAAAAAAATTTGGAGTTTTGAAGAGGTAAAAAAAAAAAAAAATGTTGGAGTTTTGAAGAGGTAAAAGAAAAAATGGAGTTTTGAAGATGTAAAAAGAAAAAAATGTTGGAGTTTTGAAGAGGTAAAAAAAAAAAAATGTTGGAGTTTTGAAGAGGTAAAAAAAAAAAATGTTGGAGTTTTGAAGAGGTAAAAGAAAAAAATGGAGTTTTGAACAGGTAAAAAAAAAAAATGTTGGAGTTTTGAAGAGGTAAAAAAAAAAAATGGAGTTTTGAAGAGGTAAAAAAAAAAAATGTTGGAGTTTTGAAGAGGTAAAAAAAAAAAATGTTGGAGTTTTGAAGAGGTTAAAAAAAAAAAAAATGTTGGAGTTTTTAAGAGGTAAAAAAAAAAATGTTGGAGTTTTGAAGAGGTAAAAGAAAAAAATGGAGTTTTGAACAGGTAAAAAAAAAAAAATGTTGGAGTTTTGAAGAGGTAAAAAAAAAAAATGTTGGAGTTTTGAAGAGGTAAAAGAAAAAAATGGAGTTTTGAACAGGTAAAAAAAAAAAATGTTGGAGTTTTGAAGAGGTAAAAAAAAAAAAAAATGTTGGAGTTTTTAAGAGGTAAAAAAAAAAAATGGAGTTTTGAAGAGGTAAAAAAAAAAGAGACATCTTTTAACGTTGGAGTTTTGAAGAGGAAAAAAAAAGAAAAATTAATGTTGGAGTTTTGAAGAGGTAAAAAAAAAAAAAAAAATGTTGGCGTTTTGAAGAGGTAAAAAAAAAAATGTTGGCGTTTTGAAGAGGTAAAAAAAAAAAAAAAAATGTTGGAGTTTTGAAGAGGTAAAAAAAAAAAATGTTGGAGTTTTGAAGAGGTAAAAAAAAAAAAAAAATGTTGGAGTAAAAAAATGTTGGAGTTTTGAAGAGGTAAAAAAAAAATGTTGGAGTTTTGAAGAGGTAAAAACAAAAAAAAATTGGAGTTTTGAAGAGGTAAAAAAAAAAAAAAAATGTTGGAGTTTTTAAGAGGTAAAAAAAAAAAATGGAGTTTTGAAGAGGTAAAAAAAAAGAAATCTTTTAACGTTGGAGTTTTAAGAGGTAAAAAAAAAAGAGACATCTTTTAACGTTGGAGTTTTGAAGAGGTAAAAAAAAAAAAAAATGTTGGAGTTTTGAAGAGGTAAAAGAAAAAATGGAGTTTTGAAGAGGTAAAAAAAAAAAAATGTTGGAGTTTTGAAGAGGTAAAAAAAAAAAAATGTTGGAGTTTTGAAGAGGTAAAAGAAAAAAAAAATGTTGGAGTTTTGAAGAGGTAAAAAAAAAAAATGTCGGAGTTTTGAAGAGGTAAAAAAAAAAATGTTGGAGTTTTGAAGAGGTAAAAGAAAAAAATGGAGTTTTGAACAGGTAAAAAAAAAAAAAAAATGTCGGAGTTTTGAAGAGGTAAAAAAAAAAAATGGAGTTTTGAAGAGGTAAAAAAAAAAGAAATCTTTTAACGTTGGAGTTTTAAGAGGTAAAAAAAAAAGAGACATCTTTTAACGTTGGAGTTTTGAAGAGGAAAAAAAAAAAAAAATCTTAATGTTGGAGTTTTGAAGAGGTAAAAAAAAAAGAAAAATTAATGTTGGAGTTTTGAAGAATTAAAAAAAAAAAAATGTTGGAGTTTTGAAGAGGTAAAAGAAAAAAATGTTGGAGTTTTGAAGAGGTAAAAGAAAAAAATGGAGTTTTGAAGAGGTAAAAAAAAAATAAAAAATGTTGGCGTTTTGAAGAGGTAAAAAAAAAAAATGGAGTTTTGAAGAGGTAAAAGAAAAAAAAAATGTTGGAGTTTTGAAGAGGTAAAAAAAAATGGAGTTTTGAAGAGGTAAAAAAAAAAAGTTGGAGTTTTGAAGAGGTAAAAAAAAAAAAATGTTGGAGTTTTGAAGAGGTAAAAAAAAAAAAAAAAATGTTGGAGTTTTGAAGAGGTAAAAAAAAAAAATGTTGGAGTTTTGAAGAGGTAAAAAAAAAAAAAAAATGTTGGAGTAAAAAAATGTTGGAGTTTTGAAGAGGTAAAAAAAAAATGTTGGAGTTTTGAAGAGGTAAAAACAAAAAAAAATTGGAGTTTTGAAGAGGTAAAAAAAAAAAAAAAATGTTGGAGTTTTTAAGAGGTAAAAAAAAAAAATGGAGTTTTGAAGAGGTAAAAAAAAAGAAATCTTTTAACGTTGGAGTTTTAAGAGGTAAAAAAAAAAGAGACATCTTTTAACGTTGGAGTTTTGAAGAGGTAAAAAAAAAAAAAAATGTTGGAGTTTTGAAGAGGTAAAAGAAAAAATGGAGTTTTGAAGAGGTAAAAAAAAAAAATGTTGGAGTTTTGAAGAGGTAAAAAAAAAAAAATGTTGGAGTTTTGAAGAGGTAAAAGAAAAAAAAAATGTTGGAGTTTTGAAGAGGTAAAAAAAAAAAAAAAAATGTTGGAGTAAAAAAATGTTGGAGTTTTGAAGAGGTAAAAAAAAAATGTTGGAGTTTTGAAGAGGTAAAAACAAAAAAAAATTGGAGTTTTGAAGAGGTAAAAAAAAAAAAAAAATGTTGGAGTTTTTAAGAGGTAAAAAAAAAAAATGGAGTTTTGAAGAGGTAAAAAAAAAGAAATCTTTTAACGTTGGAGTTTTAAGAGGTAAAAAAAAAAAGAGACATCTTTTAACGTTGGAGTTTTGAAGAGGTAAAAAAAAAAAAAAATGTTGGAGTTTTGAAGAGGTAAAAGAAAAAATGGAGTTTTGAAGAGGTAAAAAAAAAAAAATGTTGGAGTTTTGAAGAGGTAAAAAAAAAAAAATGTTGGAGTTTTGAAGAGGTAAAAGAAAAAAAAAATGTTGGAGTTTTGAAGAGGTAAAAAAAAAAAATGTCGGAGTTTTGAAGAGGTAAAAAAAAAAATGTTGGAGTTTTGAAGAGGTAAAAGAAAAAAATGGAGTTTTGAACAGGTAAAAAAAAAAAAAAAATGTCGGAGTTTTGAAGAGGTAAAAAAAAAAAATGGAGTTTTGAAGAGGTAAAAAAAAAAGAAATCTTTTAACGTTGGAGTTTTAAGAGGTAAAAAAAAAAGAGACATCTTTTAACGTTGGAGTTTTGAAGAGGAAAAAAAAAAAAAAATCTTAATGTTGGAGTTTTGAAGAGGTAAAAAAAAAAGAAAAATTAATGTTGGAGTTTTGAAGAATTAAAAAAAAAAAAATGTTGGAGTTTTGAAGAGGTAAAAGAAAAAAATGTTGGAGTTTTGAAGAGGTAAAAGAAAAAAATGGAGTTTTGAAGAGGTAAAAAAAAAATAAAAAATGTTGGCGTTTTGAAGAGGTAAAAAAAAAAAATGGAGTTTTGAAGAGGTAAAAGAAAAAAAAAATGTTGGAGTTTTGAAGAGGTAAAAAAAAATGGAGTTTTGAAGAGGTAAAAAAAAAAAGTTGGAGTTTTGAAGAGGTAAAAACAAAAAATGGAGTTTTGAAGAGGTAAAAAAAAAAGAAATCTTTTAACGTTGGATTTTTAAGAGGTAAAAAAAAAAGAGACATATTTTAACGTTGGAGTTTTGAAGAGGTAAAAAAAAAAAAAGTTGGAGTTTTGAAGAGGTAAAAAAAAAAATGTTGGAGTTTTGAAGAGGTAAAAAAAAAAAAAAAAATGTTGGCGTTTTGAAGTGGTAAAAAAAAATAAATGTTGGAGTTTTGAAGAGGTAAAAGAAAAAAATGGAGTTTTGAAGAGGTAAAAAAAAATGGAGTTTTGAAGAGGTCAAAAAAAAAAAATGTTGGAGTTTTGAAGAGGTAAAAAAAAAAAAATGTTGGAGTAAAAAAATGTTGGAGTTTTTAAGAGGTAAAAAAAAATGTTGGAGTTTTGAAGAGGTAAAAAAAAAAATGTTGGAGTTTTTAAGAGGTAAAAAAAAAGAAATCTTTTAACGTTGGAGTTTTAAGAGGTAAAAAAAAAAGAGACATCTTTTAACGTTGGAGTTTTGAAGAGGTAAAAAAAAAAAAAAATGTTGGAGTTTTGAAGAGGTAAAAGAAAAAATGGAGTTTTGAAGAGGTAAAAAAAAAAAAATGTTGGAGTTTTGAAGAGGTAAAAAAAAAAAAATGTTGGAGTTTTGAAGAGGTAAAAGAAAAAAAAAATGTTGGAGTTTTGAAGAGGTAAAAAAAAAAAATGTTGGAGTTTTGAAGAGGTAAAAGAAAAAAATGGAGTTTTGAACAGGTAAAAAAAAAAGAGACATCTTTTAACGTTGGAGTTTTGAAGAGGAAAAAAAAAAAAAAATCTTAATGTTGGAGTTTTGAAGAGGTAAAAAAAAAAGAAAAATTAATGTTGGAGTTTTGAAGAGTTAAAAAAAATAAAAAATGTTGGAGTTTTGAAGAGGTAAAAGAAAAAAATGGAGTTTTGAAGAGGTAAAAAAAAAAAAAAAAATGTTGGAGTTTTGAAGAGGCAAAAAAAAATGGAGTTTTGAAGAGGTAAAAAAAAAAATGTTGGAGTTTTGAAGAGGTAAAAAAAAAAAAATGTTGGAGTTTTGAAGAGGTAAAAAAAAAAAAATGTTGGAGTTTTGAAGAGGTAAAAAAAAAAAAAATGTTGGAGTAAAAAAATGTTGGAGTTTTTAAGAGGTAAAAAAAAAATGTTGGAGTTTTGAAGAGGTAAAAAAAAAAAATGTCGGAGTTTTGAAGAGGTAAAAGAAAAAAATGGAGTTTTGAGCAGGTAAAAAAAAAAAATGTTGGAGTTTTGAAGAGGTAAAAAAAAAAAGAAATGGAGTTTTGAAGAGGTAAAAAAAAAAAAAATGTTGGAGTAAAAAAATGTTGGAGTTTTTAAGAGGTAAAAAAAAATGTTGGAGTTTTGAAGAGGTAAAAGAAAAAAAATGTTGGAGTTTTGAAGAGGTAAAAAAAAATGGAGTTTTGAAGAGGTAAAAAAAAAATGGAGTTTTGAAGAGGTAAAAAAAAAATGTTGGAGTTTTGAAGAGGTAAAAACAAAAAAAATTTGGAGTTTTGAAGAGGTAAAAAAAAAAAAAAATTTTGGAGTTTTTAAGAGGTAAAAAAAAAAATGGAGTTTTGAAGAGGTAAAAAAAAAGAAATCTTTTAACGTTGGAGTTTTAAGAGGTAAAAAAAAAAAGAGACATCTTTTAACGTTGGAGTTTTGAAGAGGTAAAAAAAAAAAAAAATGTTGGAGTTTTGAAGAGGTAAAAAAAAAAAATGTTGGAGTTTTGAAGAGGTAAAAAAAAAAAATGTTGGAGTTTTGAAGGGGTAAAAGAAAAAAATGGAGTTTTGAACAGGTAAAAAAAAAAAAAAATGTTGGAGTTTTGAAGAGGTAAAAAAAAATGGAGTTTTGAAGAGGTAAAAAAAAAAAAATGTTGGAGTTTTGAAGAGGTAAAAAAAAAAAAAAAATGTTGGAGTAAAAAAATGTTGGAGTTTTTAAGAGGTAAAAAAAAATGTTGGAGTTTTGAAGAGGTAAAAAAAAAATGTTGGAGTTTTGAAGAGGTAAAAACAAAAAAAATGTGGAGTTTTGAAGAGGTAAAAAAAAAAAAAAATGTTGGAGTTTTTAAGAGGTAAAAAAAAAAAATGGAGTTTTGAAGAGGTAAAAAAAAAGAAATCTTTTAACGTTGGAGTTTTAAGAGGTAAAAAAAAAAAGAGACATCTTTTAACGTTGGAGTTTTGAAGAGGTAAAAAAAAAAAAAAATGTTGGAGTTTTGAAGAGGTAAAAGAAAAAATGGAGTTTTTAAGAGGTAAAAGAAAAAAAAAATGGAGTTTTGAAGAGGTAAAAAAAAATGTTGGAGTTTTGAAGAGGTAAAAAAAAAAAAATGTTGGAGTTTTGAAGAGGTAAAAAAAAAAAAAAAATGTTGGAGTAAAAAAATGTTGGAGTTTTTAAGAGGTAAAAAAAAATGTTGGAGTTTTGAAGAGGTAAAAAAAAAATGTTGGAGTTTTGAAGAGGTAAAAACAAAAAAAATGTTGGAGTTTTGAAGAGGTAAAAAAAAAAGAAATCTTTTAACGTTGGAGTTTTAAGAGGTAAAAAAAAAAGAGACATCTTTTAACGTTGGAGTTTTGAAGAGGTAAAAAAAAAAAAAAGTTGGAGTTTTGAAGAGGTAAAAGAAAAAATGGAGTTTTGAAGAGGTAAAAAAAAAGAAATCTTTTAACGTTGGAGTTTTAAGAGGTAAAAAAAAAAGAGACATCTTTTAACGTTGGAGTTTTGAAGAGGTAAAAAAAAAAAAAAATGTTGGAGTTTTGAAGAGGTAAAAAAAAAAAAAATGTTGGAGTAAAAAAATGTTGGAGTTTTTAAGAGGTAAAAAAAAAAAATGTTGGAGTTTTGAAGAGGTAAAAAAAAATAAATGTTGGAGTTTTGAAGAGGTTAAAGAAAAAAATGGATTTTTGAAGAGGTAAAAAAAAAAAAATGTTGGAGTTTTGAAGAGGTAAAAAAAAAAAAAAATGTTGGAGTTTTTAAGAGGTAAAAAAAAAATGTTGGAGTTTTGAAGAGTTAAAAAAAAAAAATGGAGTTTTGAAGAGGTAAAAAAAAAATGGAGTTTTGAAGAGGTAAAAAAAGGAACAAAAAATCAATGTTGGAGTTTTGAAGAGGTAAAAAAAAAAAAAAAAAAAGTTGGAGTTTTGAAGAGGTAAAAAAAAAAAAAAAAAAATTGTGGAGTTTTGAAGAGGTAAAAAAAGGAACAAAAAATCAATGTTAGAGTTTTGAAGAGGTAAAAAAAAAAAAAAAAAAAAAATGTTGGAGTTTTTAAGAGGTAAAAAAAAAATGTTGGAGTTTTGAAGAGGTAAAAACAAAAAAAATGTTGGAGTTTTGAAGAGGTAAAAAAAAAAAAAATGTTGGAGTTTTTAAGAGGTAAAAAAAAAATGTTGGAGTTTTGAAGAGGTAAAAAAAAAAAATGTTGGAGTTTTGAAGAGGTAAAAAAAAAAGAAATCTTTTAACGTTGGAGTTTTAAGAGGTAAAAAAAAAAGAGACATCTTTTAACGTTGGAGTTTTGAAGAGGTAAAAAAAAAAAAAAGTTGGAGTTTTGAAGAGGTAAAAGAAAAAATGGAGTTTTGAAGAGGTAAAAAAAAAGAAATCTTTTAACGTTGGAGTTTTAAGAGGTAAAAAAAAAAGAGACATCTTTTAACGTTGGAGTTTTGAAGAGCTAAAAAAAAAAAAAAATGTTGGAGTTTTGAAGAGGTAAAAAAAAAAAAAATGTTGGAGTAAAAAAATGTTGGAGTTTTTAAGAGGTAAAAAAAAAATGTTGGAGTTTTGAAGAGGTAAAAAAAAAAAATGTTGGAGTTTTGAAGAGGTAAAAAAAAATAAATGTTGGAGTTTTGAAGAGGTTAAAGAAAAAAATGGAGTTTTGAAGAGGTAAAAAAAAAAAAATGTTGGAGTTTTGAAGAGGTAAAAAAAAAAAAAAATGTTGGAGTTTTTAAGAGGTAAAAAAAAAATGTTGGAGTTTTGAAGAGTTAAAAAAAAAAAATGGAGTTTTGAAGAGGTAAAAAAAAAAAATGGAGTTTTGAAGAGGTAAAAAAAGGAACAAAAAATCAATGTTGGAGTTTTGAAGAGGTAAAAAAAAAAAAAAAAAAAGTTGGAGTTTTGAAGAGGTAAAAAAAAAAAAAAAAAAAAATTGTGGAGTTTTGAAGAGGTAAAAAAAGGAACAAAAAATCAATGTTAGAGTTTTGAAGAGGTAAAAAAAAAAAAAAAAAAAGTTGGAGTTTTGAAGAGGTAAAAAAAAAAAAAAAAAAAAAATTGTAGAGTTTTGAAGAGGTAAAAAAAAAAAAAAGTTGGAGTTTTGAAGAGGTAAAAAAAAAAAAAAAAAAAATTTGGAGTTTTGAAGAGGTAAAAAAAGGAACAAAAAATCAATGTTGGAGTTTTGAAGAGGTAAAAAAAAAAAAAAAAAAAATTGAGTTTTGAAGAGGTAAAAAAAAAAAAAATTGTGGAGTTTTGAAGAGGTAAAAAAAAAAAAAAAAAAAATTGTGGAGTTTTGAAGAGGTAAAAAAAGGAACAAAAAATCAATGTTGGAGTTTTGAAGAGGTAAAAAAAAAAAAAAGTTGGAGTTTTGAAGAGGTAAAAAAAAAAAAAAAATTGGAGTTTTGAAGAGGTAAAAAAAGGAACAAAAAATCAACGTTGGAGTTTTGAAGAGGTAAAAAAAAAATAAAAAGTTGGAGTTTTGAAGAGGTAAAAAAAGGAACAAAAAATCAATGTTGGAGTTTTGAAGAGGTAAAAAAAAAAAAAATGTTGGAGTTTTGAAGAGGTTAAAAAAAAAAAAAAAAAATTGTGGAGTTTTGAAGAGGTAAAAAAAAAAAAAAAAATTGTGGAGTTTTGAAGAGGTAAAAAAAAAAAAAAAAAAGTGTGGAGTTTTGAAGAGGTAAAAAAAAAAAAATTTAGGAGTTTTGAAGAGGTAAAAAAAAAAAAATTGGAGTTTTGAAGAGGTAAAAAAAAAAAAAAAAAATTGTGGAGTTTTGAAGAGGTAAAAAAAGGAACAAAAAATCAATGTTGGAGTTTTGAAGAGGTAAAAAAAAAATAAAAAAATTGTGGAGTTTTGAAGAGGTAAAAAAAGGAACAAAAAATCGATGTTGGAGTTTTGAAGAGGTAAAAAGAAAAAAAAAATTTGAGTTTTGAAGAGGTAAAAAAAAAAAAAATGTTGGAGTTTTGAAGAGGTAAAAAAATATATAAAAAAATTTTGGAGTTTTGAAGAGGTAAAAAAAAAAAAAAAAAAAATTGTGGAGTTTTGAAGAGGTAAAAAAAGGAACAAAAAATCAATGTTGGAGTTTTGAAGAGGTAAAAAAAAAAAAAAGTTGGAGTTTTGAAGAGGTAAAAAAAAAAAAAAAATTGGAGTTTTGAAGAGGTAAAAAAAGGAACAAAAAATCAACGTTGGAGTTTTGAAGAGGTAAAAAAAAAATAAAAAGTTGGAGTTTTGAAGAGGTAAAAAAAGGAACAAAAAATCAATGTTGGAGTTTTGAAGAGGTAAAAAAAAAAAAAATGTTGGAGTTTTGAAGAGGTTAAAAAAAAAAAAAAAAAATTGTGGAGTTTTGAAGAGGTAAAAAAAAAAAAAAAAAATTGTGGAGTTTTGAAGAGGTAAAAAAAAAAAAAAAAAAGTGTGGAGTTTTGAAGAGGTAAAAAAAAAAAAAATTTAGGAGTTTTGAAGAGGTAAAAAAAAAAAAATTGGAGTTTTGAAGAGGTAAAAAAAAAAAAAAAAATTGTGGAGTTTTGAAGAGGTAAAAAAAGGAACAAAAAATCAATGTTGGAGTTTTGAAGAGGTAAAAAAAAAATAAAAAAATTGTGGAGTTTTGAAGAGGTAAAAAAAGGAACAAAAAATCGATGTTGGAGTTTTGAAGAGGTAAAAAGAAAAAAAAAATTTGAGTTTTGAAGAGGTAAAAAAAAAAAAAATGTTGGAGTTTTGAAGAGGTAAAAAAATATATAAAAAAATTTTGGAGTTTTGAAGAGGTAAAAAAAAAAAAAAAAAAATTGGAGTTTTGAAGAGGTAAAAAAAAAAAAAAAAAATGTGGAGTTTTGAAGAGGTAAAAAAAAAAATGGAGTTTTGAAGAGGTAAAAAAAAAAAAAAAAAAATTGTGGAGGCAAAAAAAAAAAAAAATTTAGGAGTTTTGAAGAGGTTAAAAAAAATTAAAAAAAAGTTGGAGTTTTGAAGAGGTAAAAAAAAAATAAAAAAAAATTGTGGAGTTTTGAAGAGGTAAAAAAAGGAACAAAAAATCAATGTTGGAGTTTTGAAGAAGTAAAAAAAAAAAAAAAATTGAGTTTTGAAGAGGTAAAAAAAAAAAAAAAAAAATTGTGGAGGTAAAAATAAAAAAAAAGTTGGAGTTTTGAAGAGGTAAAAAAAAAAAAAATGGAGTTTTGAAGAGGTAAAAAAAAAAAAAAAAAAATTGTGGAGGTAAAAAAAAAAAAAAATTTAGGAGTTTTGAAGAGGTAAAAAAAAATAAAAAAAAAGTTGGAGTTTTGAAGAGGTAAAAAAAAAAAAAAAAAAATCAATGTTGGAGTTCTGAAGAGGTAAAAAAAAATAAAAAAAAAGTTGGAGTTTTGAAGAGGTAAAAAAAAAAAAAAAAAAAATCAATGTTGGAGTTTTGAAGAGGTAAAAAAAAAAAAAAAAAAAAATTGTGGAGTTTTGAAGAGGTAAAAAAAGGAACAAAAAATCGATGTTGGAGTTTTGAAGAGGTAAAAAAAAAAAAAATGTTGGAGTTTTGAAGAGGTAAAAAAAAAAAAAAAAAAATTGTGGAGTTTTGAAGAGGTAAAAAAAAAATAAAAAATGTGGAGTTTTGAAGAGGTTAAAAAAAAAAAAGTTGGAGTTTTGAAGAGGTAAAAAAAAAAAATTGTGGAGTTTTGAAGAGGTAAAAAAAAAAAAAATTGGAGTTTTGAAGAGGTAAAAAAAAAAAAAAAATTGTAGTTTTGAAGAGGTAAAAAAAAAATTAAAAAAAATTGGAGTTTTGAAGAGGTAAAAAAAAAATAAAAAATTGTGGAGTTTTGAAGAGGTAAAAAAAAAAATGGAGTTTTGAAGAGGTAAAAAAAAAAAAAAAAAAATTGTGGAGGCAAAAAAAAAAAAAATTTAGGAGTTTTGAAGAGGTAAAAAAAAATTAAAAAAAAGTTGGAGTTTTGAAGAGGTAAAAAAAAAATAAAAAAAAATTGTGGAGTTTTGAAGAGGTAAAAAAAGGAACAAAAAATCAATGTTGGAGTTTTGAAGAGGTAAAAAAAAAAAAAAAAATTGAGTTTTGAAGAGGTAAAAAAAAAAAATGGAGTTTTGAAGAGTTAAAAAAAAAAACAATGTTGGAGTTTTGAAGAGGTAAAAAAAAACAATGTTGGAGTTTTTAAGAGGTAAAAAAAAAAACAATGTTGGAGTTTTGAAGAGGTAAAAAAAAAAAACAATGTTGGAGTTTTGAAGAGGTAAAAAAAAAAACAATGTTGGAGTTTTGAAGAGGTAAAAAAAAAAACAATGTTGGAGTTTTGAAGAGGTAAAAAAAAAAAACAATGTTGGAGTTTTGAAGAGGTAAAAAAAAAAAAAAATGTTGGAGTAAAAAAATGTTGGAGTTTTGAAGAGGTAAAAAAAAAAAAAAAAATGTTGGAGTTTTTAAGAGGTAAAAAAAAAAAGGTGTTTTGAAGAGGTAAAAAAAAAGAAATCTTTTAACGTTGCAGTTTTAAGAGGTAAAAAAAAAAGAGACATCTTTTAACGTTGGAGTTTTGAAGAGGTAAAAAAAAAAAAAATGTTGGAGTTTTGAAGAGGTAAAAGAAAAAATGGAGTTTTGAAGAGGTAAAAAAAAAAAATGTTGGAGTTTTGAAGAGGTAAAAAAAAAAATGTTGGAGTTTTGAAGAGGTAAAAAAAAAAAATGTTGGAGTTTTGAAGAGGTAAAAGAAAAAAATGGAGTTTTGAAGAGGTAAAAAAAAAAAAAAAATGTTGGAGTTTTTAAGAGGTAAAAAAAAAAATTGAGTTTTGAAGAGGTAAAAAAAAAAGAGACATCTTTTAACTTTGGAGTTTTGAAGAGGAAAAAAAAAAAAAAATCTTAATGTTGGAGTTTTGAAGAGGTAAAAAAAAAAAAAAATGTTGGAGTTTTGAAGAGGTAAAAGAAAAAATGGAGTTTTGAAGAGGTAAAAAAAAAAAAATGTTGGAGTTTTGAAGAGGTAAAAAAAAAAAAATGTTGGAGTTTTGAAGAGGTAAAAGAAAAAAAAATGTTGAGTTTTGAAGAGGTAAAAAAAAAAAATGTTGGAGTTTTGAAGAGGTAAAAAAAAAAAATGTTGGAGTTTTGAAGAGGTAAAAGAAAAAAATGGAGTTTTGAACAGGTAAAAAAAAAAAAATGTTGGAGTTTTGAAGAGGTAAAAAAAAAAGAAATCTTTTAACGTTGGAGTTTTAAGAGGTAAAAAAAAAAGAGACATATTTTAACGTTGGAGTTTTGAAGAGGTAAAAAAAAAAAATGGAGTTTTGAAGAGGTAAAAAAAAAAAATGTTGGAGTTTTGAAGAGGTAAAAAAAAAAAATGTTGGAGTTTTGAAGAGGTAAAAAAAAAAAAAAAATGTTGGAGTTTTTAAGAGGTAAAAAAAAAAAATGTTGGAGTTTTGAAGAGGTAAAAGAAAAAAATGGAGTTTTGAACAGGTAAAAAAAAAAAAATGTTGGAGTTTTGAAGAGGTAAAAAAAAAAAATGTTGGAGTTTTGAAGAGGTAAAAGAAAAAAATGGAGTTTTGAACAGGTAAAAAAAAAAAAATGTTGGAGTTTTGAAGAGGTAAAAAAAAAAAAAAATGTTGGAGTTTTTAAGAGGTAAAAAAAAAAAATGGAGTTTTGAAGAGGTAAAAAAAAAAGAGACATCTTTTAACGTTGGAGTTTTGAAGAGGAAAAAAAAAAAAAAAATCTTAATGTTGGAGTTTTGAAGAGGTAAAAAAAAAGAAAAATTAATGTTGGAGTTTTGAAGAGGTAAAAAAAAAAAAAAAAATGTTGGCGTTTTGAAGAGGTAAAAAAAAAAATGTTGGCGTTTTGAAGAGGTAAAAAAAAAAAAAAAAATGTTGGAGTTTTGAAGAGGTAAAAAAAAAATGTTGGAGTTTTGAAGAGGTAAAAACAAAAAAAAATTGGAGTTTTGAAGAGGTAAAAAAAAAAAAAAATGTTGGAGTTTTTAAGAGGTAAAAAAAAAAAATGGAGTTTTGAAGAGGTAAAAAAAAAGAAATCTTTTAACGTTGGAGTTTTAAGAGGTAAAAAAAAAAGAGACATCTTTTAACGTTGGAGTTTTGAAGAGGTAAAAAAAAAAAAAAATGTTGGAGTTTTGAAGAGGTAAAAGAAAAAATGGAGTTTTGAAGAGGTAAAAAAAAAAAAATGTTGGAGTTTTGAAGAGGTAAAAAAAAAAAAATGTTGGAGTTTTGAAGAGGTAAAAGAAAAAAAAAATGTTGGAGTTTTGAAGAGGTAAAAAAAAAAAATGTCGGAGTTTTGAAGAGGTAAAAAAAAAAATGTTGGAGTTTTGAAGAGGTAAAAGAAAAAAATGGAGTTTTGAACAGGTAAAAAAAAAAAAAAAATGTCGGAGTTTTGAAGAGGTAAAAAAAAAAGAAATCTTTTAACGTTGGAGTTTTAAGAGGTAAAAAAAAAAGAGACATCTTTTAACGTTGGAGTTTTGAAGAGGAAAAAAAAAAAAAAATCTTAATGTTGGAGTTTTGAAGAGGTAAAAAAAAAAGAAAAATTAATGTTGGAGTTTTGAAGAGTTAAAAAAAAAAAAATGTTGGAGTTTTGAAGAGGTAAAAGAAAAAAAAAAAGTTGGAGTTTTGAAGAGGTAAAAAAAAAAATGTTGGAGTTTTGAAGAGGTAAAAGAAAAAAATGGAGTTTTGAAGAGGTAAAAAAAAAATAAAAAATGTTGGCGTTTTGAAGAGGTAAAAAAAAAAAATGGAGTTTTGAAGAGGTAAAAGAAAAAAAAAAATGTTGGAGTTTTGAAGAGGTAAAAAAAAATGGAGTTTTGAAGAGGTAAAAAAAAAAAGTTGGAGTTTTGAAGAGGTAAAAAAAAAAAAATGTTGGAGTTTTGAAGAGGTAAAAACAAAAAATGGAGTTTTGAAGAGGTAAAAAAAAAAGAAATCTTTTAACGTTGGATTTTTAAGAGGTAAAAAAAAAAGAGACATATTTTAACGTTGGAGTTTTGAAGAGGTAAAAAAAAAAAAAAAATGTTGGCGTTTTGAAGAGGTAAAAAAAAATAAATGTTGGAGTTTTGAAGAGGTAAAAGAAAAAAATGGAGTTTTGAAGAGGTAAAAAAAAATGGAGTTTTGAAGAGGTCAAAAAAAAAAAATGTTGGAGTTTTGAAGAGGTAAAAAAAAAAAAAATGTTGGAGTAAAAAAATGTTGGAGTTTTGAAGAGGTAAAAAAAAAATGTTGGAGTTTTGAAGAGGTAAAAACAAAAAAAAATTGGAGTTTTGAAGAGGTAAAAAAAAAAAAAAATGTTGGAGTTTTTAAGAGGTAAAAAAAAAAAATGGAGTTTTGAAGAGGTAAAAAAAAAGAAATCTTTTAACGTTGGAGTTTTAAGAGGTAAAAAAAAAAGAGACATCTTTTAACGTTGGAGTTTTGAAGAGGTAAAAAAAAAAAAAAATGTTGGAGTTTTGAAGAGGTAAAAGAAAAAATGGAGTTTTGAAGAGGTAAAAAAAAAAAAATGTTGGAGTTTTGAAGAGGTAAAAAAAAAAAAATGTTGGAGTTTTGAAGAGGTAAAAGAAAAAAAAAATGTTGGAGTTTTGAAGAGGTAAAAAAAAAAAATGTCGGAGTTTTGAAGAGGTAAAAAAAAAAATGTTGGAGTTTTGAAGAGGTAAAAGAAAAAAATGGAGTTTTGAACAGGTAAAAAAAAAAAAAAAATGTCGGAGTTTTGAAGAGGTAAAAAAAAAAGAAATCTTTTAACGTTGGAGTTTTAAGAGGTAAAAAAAAAAGAGACATCTTTTAACGTTGGAGTTTTGAAGAGGAAAAAAAAAAAAAAATCTTAATGATGGAGTTTTGAAGAGGTAAAAAAAAAAGAAAAATTAATGTTGGAGTTTTGAAGAGTTAAAAAAAAAAAAATGTTGGAGTTTTGAAGAGGTAAAAGAAAAAAAAAAAGTTGGAGTTTTGAAGAGGTAAAAAAAAAAATGTTGGAGTTTTGAAGAGGTAAAAGAAAAAAATGGAGTTTTGAAGAGGTAAAAAAAAAATAAAAAATGTTGGCGTTTTGAAGAGGTAAAAAAAAAAAATGGAGTTTTGAAGAGGTAAAAGAAAAAAAAAAATGTTGGAGTTTTGAAGAGGTAAAAAAAAATGGAGTTTTGAAGAGGTAAAAACAAAAAATGGAGTTTTGAAGAGGTAAAAAAAAAAGAAATCTTTTAACGTTGGATTTTTAAGAGGTAAAAAAAAAAGAGACATATTTTAACGTTGGAGTTTTGAAGAGGTAAAAAAAAAAAAAAAATGTTGGCGTTTTGAAGAGGTAAAAAAAAATAAATGTTGGAGTTTTGAAGAGGTAAAAGAAAAAAATGGAGTTTTGAAGAGGTAAAAAAAAATGGAGTTTTGAAGAGGTCAAAAAAAAAAAATGTTGGAGTTTTGAAGAGGTAAAAAAAAAAAAAATGTTGGAGTAAAAAAATGTTGGAGTTTTGAAGAGGTAAAAACAAAAAAAAATTGGAGTTTTGAAGAGGTAAAAAAAAAAAAAAATGTTGGAGTTTTTAAGAGGTAAAAAAAAAAAATGGAGTTTTGAAGAGGTAAAAAAAAAGAAATCTTTTAACGTTGGAGTTTTAAGAGGTAAAAAAAAAAGAGACATCTTTTAACGTTGGAGTTTTGAAGAGGTAAAAAAAAAAAAAAATGTTGGAGTTTTGAAGAGGTAAAAGAAAAAATGGAGTTTTGAAGAGGTAAAAAAAAAAAAATGTTGGAGTTTTGAAGAGGTAAAAAAAAAAAAATGTTGGAGTTTTGAAGAGGTAAAAGAAAAAAAAAATGTTGGAGTTTTGAAGAGGTAAAAAAAAAAAATGTCGGAGTTTTGAAGAGGTAAAAAAAAAATGTTGGAGTTTTGAAGAGGTAAAAGAAAAAAATGGAGTTTTGAACAGGTAAAAAAAAAAAAAAAATGTCGGAGTTTTGAAGAGGTAAAAAAAAAAAATGGAGTTTTGAAGAGGTAAAAAAAAAAGAAATCTTTTAACGTTGGAGTTTTAAGAGGTAAAAAAAAAAGAGACATCTTTTAACGTTGGAGTTTTGAAGAGGAAAAAAAAAAAAAAATCTTAATGTTGGAGTTTTGAAGAGGTAAAAAAAAAAGAAAAATTAATGTTGGAGTTTTGAAGAGTTAAAAAAAAAAAAATGTTGGAGTTTTGAAGAGGTAAAAGAAAAAAAAAAAGTTGGAGTTTTGAAGAGGTAAAAAAAAAAATGTTGGAGTTTTGAAGAGGTAAAAGAAAAAAATGGAGTTTTGAAGAGGTAAAAAAAAAATAAAAAATGTTGGCGTTTTGAAGAGGTAAAAAAAAAAAATGGAGTTTTGAAGAGGTAAAAGAAAAAAAAAAATGTTGGAGTTTTGAAGAGGTAAAAAAAAATGGAGTTTTGAAGAGGTAAAAAAAAAAAGTTGGAGTTTTGAAGAGGTAAAAAAAAAAAAATGTTGGAGTTTTGAAGAGGTAAAAACAAAAAATGGAGTTTTGAAGAGGTAAAAAAAAAAGAAATCTTTTAACGTTGGATTTTTAAGAGGTAAAAAAAAAAGAGACATATTTTAACGTTGGAGTTTTGAAGAGGTAAAAAAAAAAAAAAAATGTTGGCGTTTTGAAGAGGTAAAAAAAAATAAATGTTGGAGTTTTGAAGAGGTAAAAGAAAAAAATGGAGTTTTGAAGAGGTAAAAAAAAATGGAGTTTTGAAGAGGTCAAAAAAAAAAAATGTTGGAGTTTTGAAGAGGTAAAAAAAAAAAAAATGTTGGAGTAAAAAAATGTTGGAGTTTTTAAGAGGTAAAAAAAAAGAAATCTTTTAACGTTGGAGTTTTAAGAGGTAAAAAAAAAAGAGACATCTTTTAACGTTGGAGTTTTGAAGAGGTAAAAAAAAAAAAAAAGTTTTGAAGAGGTAAAAAAAAAAAAAAAATTTTGGAGTTTTGAAGAGGTAAAAAAAAAAAAAAGTTGGAGTTTTGAAGAGGTAAAAAAAAAATGAAAAGTTGGAGTTTTGAAGAGGTAAAAAAAGGAACAAAAAATCAACGTTGGAGTTTTGAAGAGGTAAAAAAAAAAAAAAAGTTGGAGTTTTGAAGAGGTAAAAAAAGGAACAAAAAATCAATGTTGGAGTTTTGAAGAGGTAAAAAAAAAAAAAAATGTTGGAGTTTTGAAGAGGTAAAAAAAAAATAAAAAAAAATTGGAGTTTTGAAGAGGTAAAAAAAAAAAAAGAAAATTGTGGAGTTTTGAAGAGGTAAAAAAAAAAAAAAATTGGAGTTTTGAAGAGGTAAAAAAAGGAACAAAAAATCAATGTTGGAGTTTTGAAGAGGTAAAAAAAAAAAAAAAGTTGGAGTTTTGAAGAGGTAAAAAAAAAAAAAAAAAAAAATTGTGGAGTTTTGAAGAGGTAAAAAAAGGAACAAAAAATCAACGTTGGAGTTTTGAAGAGGTAAAAAAAAAAAAAAAAAAAATTGTGGAGGTAAAAAAAAAAAAAAATTTAGGAGTTTTGAAGAGGTAAAAAAAAATAAAAATAAAGTTGGAGTTTTGAAGAGGTAAAAAAAAAAAAAAAAAAAATTGTGGAGTTTTGAAGAGGTAAAAAAAGGAACAAAAAATCAATGTTGGAGTTTTGAAGAGGTAAAAAAAAAAAAAAAGTTTTGAAGAGGTAAAAAAAAAAAAAAAATTTTGGAGTTTTGAAGAGGTAAAAAAAAAAAAAAATTTGGAGTTTTGAAGAGGTAAAAAAAATATAAAAAAAAGTTGGAGTTTTGAAGAGGTAAAAAAAAAAAAAAAAAATTGTGGAGTTTTGAAGAGGTAAAAAAAAAATGAAAAGTTGGAGTTTTGAAGAGGTAAAAAAAAAAAAAAAGTTGGAGTTTTGAAGAGGTAAAAAAAGGAACAAAAATCAATGTTGGAGTTTTGAAGAGGTAAAAAAAAAAAAAAATGTTGGAGTTTTGAAGAGGTAAAAAAAAAAAAAAATTGAAGTTTTGAAGAGGTAAAAAAAGGAACAAAAAATCAATGTTGGAGTTTTGAAGAGGTAAAAAAAAAAAAAATGGAGTTTTGAAGAGGTAAAAAAAAAAAAAAAATGTAGGAGTTTTGAAGAGGTAAAAAGAAATAAAAAAAAGTTGGAGTTTTGAAGAGGTAAAAAAAGGAACAAAAAATCAATGTTGGAGTTTTGAAGAGGTAAAAAAAAAAAAAAAAATGTAGGAGTTTTGAAGAGGTAAAAAGAAATAAAAAAAAGTTGGAGTTTTGAAGAGGTAAAAAAAAAATATAAAAAAAATTTGGAGTTTTGAAGAGGTAAAAAAAGGAACAAAAAATCAATGTTGGAGTTTTGAAGAGGTAAAAAAAAATAAAAATAAAGTTGGAGTTTTGAAGAGGTAAAAAAAAAATAAAAAAAAATTGTGGAGTTTTGAAGAGGTAAAAAAAGGAACAAAAAATCAATGTTGGAGTTTTGAAGAGGTAAAAAAAGGAACAAAAAATCAATGTTGGAGTTTTGAAGAGGTAAAAAAAAAAAAAAAAAATTTAGGAGTTTTGAAGAGGTAAAAAGAAAAAAAATTGTGGAGTTTTGAAGAGGTAAAAAAAAAAAAAATGTTATAGTTTTGAAGAGATAAAAAAAAAAAAAAAAATTGAGTTTTGAAGAGGCAAAAAAAAAAAATGTTGGAGTTTTGAAGAGGTAAAAAAAAAAAAAGTTGGAGTTTTGAAGAGGTAAAAAAAGGAACAAAAAATCAATGTTGGAGTTTTGAAGAGGTAAAAAAAAAAAAAAAAAAAGTTGGAGTTTTGAAGAGGTAAAAAAAAAAAATAAAAAAAATTGTGGAGTTTTGAAGAGGTAAAAAAAGGAACAAAAAAATCAATGTTAGAGTTTTGAAGAGGTAAAAAAAAAAAAAAAACAGTTGGAGTTTTGAAGAGGTAAAAAAAAAAAAAAAAAAAATTGTAGAGTTTTGAAGAGGTAAAAAATAAAAAAAAAATTGGAGTTTTGAAGAGGTAAAAAAAGGAACAAAAAATCAATGTTGGAGTTTTGAAGAGGTAAAAAAAAAAAAAAAAATATTGTGGAGTTTTGAAGAGGTAAAAAAAAAAAAAAGTTGGAGTTTTGAAGAGGTAAAAAAAAAAAAAAGTTGGAGTTTTGAAGAGGTAAAAAAAAAAAAAAGTTATAGTTTTGAAGAGATAAAAAAAAAAAAAAAAAATTGAGTTTTGAAGAGGCAAAAAAAAAAAATGTTGGAGTTTTGAAGAGGTAAAAAAAAAAAAGTTGGAGTTTTGAAGAGGTAAAAAAAGGAACAAAAAATCAATGTTGGAGTTTTGAAGAGGTTAAAAAAAAAAAAAAAAAAGTTGGAGTTTTGAAGAGGTAAAAAAAAAAAAAAAAAAAAATTGTGGAGTTTTGAAGAGGTAAAAAAAGGAACAAAAAAATCAATGTTAGAGTTTTGAAGAGCTAAAAAAAAAAAAAAAAAAGTTGGAGTTTTGAAGAGGTAAAAAAAAAAAAAAAAAATTGTAGAGTTTTGAAGAGGTAAAAAATAAAAAAAAAATTGGAGTTTTGAAGAGGTAAAAAAAGGAACAAAAAATCAATGTTGGAGTTTTGAAGAGGTAAAAAAAAAAAAAAAGTTGGAGTTTTGAAGAGGTAAAAAAAAAAAAAAAAAAAAATTGTGGAGTTTTGAAGAGGTAAATAAAGGAACAAAAAATCAATGTTGGAGTTTTGAAGAGGTTAAAAAAAAAAAAAAAAAAGTTGGAGTTTTGAAGAGGTAAAAAAAAAAAAAAAAAAAAATTGTGGAGTTTTGAAGAGGTAAAAAAAGGAACAAAAAATCAATGTTAGAGTTTTGAAGAGCTAAAAAAAAAAAAAAAAAAAGTTGGAGTTTTGAAGAGGTAAAAAAAAAATAAAAAAAAATTGTAGAGTTTTGAAGAGGTAAAAAATAAAAAAAAAATTGGAGTTTTGAAGAGGTAAAAAAAGTAACAAAAAATCAATGTTGGAGTTTTGAAGAGGTAAAAAAAAAAAAAAAGTTGGAGTTTTGAAGAGGTAAAAAAAGGAACAAAAAATCAATGTTGGAGTTTTGAAGAGGTTAAAAAAAAAAAAAAAAAAGTTGGAGTTTTGAAGAGGTAAAAAAAAAAAATAAAAAAAATTGTGGAGTTTTGAAGAGGTAAAAAAAGGAACAAAAAATCAATGTTAGAGTTTTGAAGAGCTAAAAAAAAAAAAAAAAAAAGTTGGAGTTTTGAAGAGGTAAAAAAAAAAAAAAAAATTTGAGTTTTGAAGAGGTAAAAAAAGGAACAAACAATCAATGTTGGAGTTTTGAAGAGGTAAAAAAAAAATAAAAAAATTTAGGAGTTTTGAAGAGGTAAAAAAAATAAAAAAAAATTTGAGTTTTGAAGAGGCAAAAAAAAAAAATGTTGGAGTTTTGAAGAGGTAAAAAAAAAAAAAAAAAAGTTGGAGTTTTGAAGAGGTAAAAAAAATATATAAAAAAAATTGTGGAGTTTTGAAGAGGTAAAAAAAGGAACAAAAAATCAATGTTGGAGTTTTGAAGAGGTAAAAAAAAAAAAAATGTTGGAGTTTTGAAGAGGTAAAAAAAGGAACAAAAAATCAATGTTGGAGTTTTGAAGAGGTAAAAAAAAAAAAAAAAAAGTTGGAGTTTTGAAGAGGTAAAAAAAAAATATAAAAAAAATTGTGGAGTTTTGAAGAGGTAAAAAAAGGAACAAAAAATCAATGTTGGAGTTTTGAAGAGGTAAAAAAAAAAAAATGTTGGAGTTTTGAAGAGGTAAAAAAAAAAAAAAAATGTAGGAGTTTTGAAGAGGTAAAAAGAAATAAAAAAAAGTTGGAGTTTTGAAGAGGTAAAAAAAAAAAAAAAAAAAATTGAGTTTTGAAGAGGAAAAAAAAAAAAAAAAAAAATTGTGGAGTTTTGAAGAGGTAAAAAAAGGAACAAAAAATCAATGTTGGAGTTTTGAAGAGGTAAAAAAAAATTGAGTTTTGAAGAGGCAAAAAAAAAAAATGTTGGAGTTTTGAAGAGGTAAAAAAAAAAAAGTTGGAGTTTTGAAGAGGTAAAAAAAGGAACAAAAAATCAATGTTGGAGTTTTGAAGAGGTTAAAAAAAAAAAAAAAAAAGTTGGAGTTTTGAAGAGGTAAAAAAAAAAAAAAAAAAAAATTGTGGAGTTTTGAAGAGGTAAAAAAAGGAACAAAAAAATCAATGTTAGAGTTTTGAAGAGCTAAAAAAAAAAAAAAAAAAAGTTGGAGTTTTGAAGAGGTAAAAAAAAAAAAAAAAAAAATTGTAGAGTTTTGAAGAGGTAAAAAATAAAAAAAAAATTGGAGTTTTGAAGAGGTAAAAAAAGGAACAAAAAATCAATGTTGGAGTTTTGAAGAGGTAAAAAAAAAAAAAAAGTTGGAGTTTTGAAGAGGTAAAAAAAAAAAAAAAAAAAAATTGTGGAGTTTTGAAGAGGTAAATAAAGGAACAAAAAATCAATGTTGGAGTTTTGAAGAGGTTAAAAAAAAAAAAAAAAAAGTTGGAGTTTTGAAGAGGTAAAAAAAAAAAAAAAAAAAATTGTGGAGTTTTGAAGAGGTAAAAAAAGGAACAAAAAATCAATGTTAGAGTTTTGAAGAGCTAAAAAAAAAAAAAAAAAAAGTTGGAGTTTTGAAGAGGTAAAAAAAAAATAAAAAAAAATTGTAGAGTTTTGAAGAGGTAAAAAATAAAAAAAAAATTGGAGTTTTGAAGAGGTAAAAAAAGTAACAAAAAATCAATGTTGGAGTTTTGAAGAGGTAAAAAAAAAAAAAAAGTTGGAGTTTTGAAGAGGTAAAAAAAGGAACAAAAAATCAATGTTGGAGTTTTGAAGAGGTTAAAAAAAAAAAAAAAAAGTTGGAGTTTTGAAGAGGTAAAAAAAAAAAATAAAAAAAATTGTGGAGTTTTGAAGAGGTAAAAAAAGGAACAAAAAATCAATGTTAGAGTTTTGAAGAGCTAAAAAAAAAAAAAAAAAAAGTTGGAGTTTTGAAGAGGTAAAAAAAGGAACAAACAATCAATGTTGGAGTTTTGAAGAGGTAAAAAAAAAATAAAAAAATTTAGGAGTTTTGAAGAGGTAAAAAAAATAAAAAAAAATTTGAGTTTTGAAGAGGCAAAAAAAAAAAATGTTGGAGTTTTGAAGAGGTAAAAAAAAAAAAAAAAAAGTTGGAGTTTTGAAGAGGTAAAAAAAAAATATAAAAAAAATTGTGGAGTTTTGAAGAGGTAAAAAAAGGAACAAAAAATCAATGTTGGAGTTTTGAAGAGGTAAAAAAAAAAAAAATGTTGGAGTTTTGAAGAGGTAAAAAAAGGAACAAAAAATCAATGTTGGAGTTTTGAAGAGGTAAAAAAAAAAAAAAAAAAGTTGGAGTTTTGAAGAGGTAAAAAAAAAATATAAAAAAAATTGTGGAGTTTTGAAGAGGTAAAAAAAGGAACAAAAAATCAATGTTGGAGTTTTGAAGAGGTAAAAAAAAAAAAATGTTGGAGTTTTGAAGAGGTAAAAAAAAAAAAAAAATGTAGGAGTTTTGAAGAGGTAAAAAGAAATAAAAAAAAGTTGGAGTTTTGAAGAGGTAAAAAAAAAAAAAAAAAAAATTGAGTTTTGAAGAGGAAAAAAAAAAAAAAAAAAAATTGTGGAGTTTTGAAGAGGTAAAAAAAGGAACAAAAAATCAATGTTGGAGTTTTGAAGAGGTAAAAAAAAAAAAAAAATTGAGTTTTGAAGAGGTAAAAAAAAAAAAAAAAAATTGTGGAGGTAAAAATAAAAAAAAATTTAGGAGTTTTGAAGAGGTAAAAAGAAAAAAAAAATTGAGTTTTGAAGAGGTAAAAAAATATATAAAAAAAATTGTGGAGTTTTGAAGAGGTAAAAAAAAAAAAAAAAAATTGTGGAGGTAAAAAAAAAAAAAAATTTAGGAGTTTTGAAGAGGTAAAAAAAAATTAAAAAAAAGTTGGAGTTTTGAAGAGGTAAAAAAAAAAAAAAAAAAAATCAATGTTGGAGTTCTGAAGAGGTAAAAAAAAATAAAAAAAAAGTTGGAGTTTTGAAGAGGTAAAAAAAAAAAATGGAGTTTTGAAGAGGTAAAAAAAAAAAAAAAAAAATTGTGGAGGTAAAAAAAAAAAAAAAATTAGGAGTTTTGAAGAGGTAAAAAAAAAGAAAAAAAAAGTTGGAGTTTTGAAGAGGTAAAAAAAAAAAAAAAAAAAATCAATGTTGGAGTTCTGAAGAGGTAAAAAAAAAAAAAAAAAAAATTGTGGAGTTTTGAAGAGGTAAAAAAAGGAACAAAAAATCAATGTTGGAGTTTTGAAGAGGTAAAAAAAAAAAAAAAAAAAATTGTAGAGTTTTGAAGAGGTAAAAAATAAATAAAAAATTGGAGTTTTGAAGAGGTAAAAAAAGGAACAAAAAATCAATGTTGGAGTTTTGAAGAGGTAAAAAAAAAAAAAAAAAAAATTGAGTTTTGAAGAGGTAAAAAAAGGAACAAAAAATCAATGTTGGAGTTTTGAAGAGGTAAAAAAAAAAAAAAGTTGGAGTTTTGAAGAGGTAAAAAAAAAAAAAAGTTGGAGTTTTGAAGAGGTAAAAAAAAAAAAAATGTTATAGTTTTGAAGAGATAAAAAAAAAAAAAAAAATTGAGTTTTGAAGAGGCAAAAAAAAAAAATGTTGGAGTTTTGAAGAGGTAAAAAAAAAAAAGTTGGAGTTTTGAAGAGGTAAAAAAAGGAACAAAAAATCAATGTTGGAGTTTTGAAGAGGTTAAAAAAAAAAAAAAAAAAGTTGGAGTTTTGAAGAGGTAAAAAAAAAAAATAAAAAAAATTGTGGAGTTTTGAAGAGGTAAAAAAAAAAAAAAAAAAAGTTGGAGTTTTGAAGAGGTAAAAAAAAAAAAAAAAAAAATTGTAGAGTTTTGAAGAGGTAAAAAAAGGAACAAAAAATCAACGTTGGAGTTTTGAAGAGGTAAAAAAAAAAAAAAAGTTGGAGTTTTGAAGAGGTAAAAAAAAAAAAAAAAAAAAATTGTGGAGTTTTGAAGAGGTAAAAAAAGGAACAAAAAATCAATGTTGGAGTTTTGAAGAGGTTAAAAAAAAAAAAAAAAAAAATTGTGGAGTTTTGAAGAGGTAAAAAAAGGAACAAAAAATCAATGTTGGAGTTTTGAAGAGGTTAAAAAAAAAAAAAAAAAAGTTGGAGTTTTGAAGAGGTAAAAAAAAAAAAAAAAAAAATTGTAGAGTTTTGAAGAGGTAAAAAAAGGAACAAAAAATCAATGTTGGAGTTTTGAAGAGGTAAAAAAAAAAAAAAAGTTGGAGTTTTGAAGAGGTAAAAAAAAAAAAAAAAAAAATTGTGGAGTTTTGAAGAGGTAAAAAAAGGAACAAAAAATCAATGTTGGAGTTTTGAAGAGGTTAAAAAAAAAAAAAAAAAAAATTGTGGAGTTTTGAAGAGGTAAAAAAAGGAACAAAAAATCAATGTTGGAGTTTTGAAGAGGTAAAAAAAAAAAAAAAAAAAATTGTGGAGGTAAAAAAAAAAAAAAATTTAGGAGTTTTGAAGAGGTAAAAAAAAATAAAAATAAAGTTGGAGTTTTGAAGAGGTAAAAAAAAAAAAAAAAAAAATTGTGGAGTTTTGAAGAGGTAAAAAAAGGAACAAAAAATCAATGTTGGAGTTTTGAAGAGGTAAAAAAAATATAAAAAAAAGTTGGAGTTTTGAAGAGGTAAAAAAAAAAAAAAAAAAATTGTGGAGTTTTGAAGAGGTAAAAAAAAAATGAAAAGTTGGAGTTTTGAAGAGGTAAAAAAAAAAAAAATGTTGGAGTTTTGAAGAGGTAAAAAAAAAAAAAAAAAAAATTGGAGTTTTGAAGAGGTAAAAAAAAAAAAAAGAAAATTGTGGAGTTTTGAAGAGGTAAAAAAAATAAAAAATTGGAGTTTTGAAGAGGTAAAAAAAGGAACAAAAAATCAATGTTGGAGTTTTGAAGAGGTAAAAAAAAAAAAAATGTTGGAGTTTTGAAGAGGTAAAAAAAAAAAAAAAAAAATTTGGAGTTTTGAAGAGGTAAAAAAAGGAACAAAAAATCAATGTTGGAGTTTTGAAGAGGTAAAAAAAAAAAAAATGTTGGAGTTTTGAAGAGGTAAAAAAAAAAAAAAAAATGTAGGAGTTTTGAAGAGGTAAAAAGAAATAAAAAAAAAATTTGGAGTTTTGAAGAGGTAAAAAAAGGAACAAAAAATCAATGTTGGAGTTTTGAAGAGGTAAAAAAAAATAAAAATAAAGTTGGAGTTTTGAAGAGGTAAAAAAAAAATAAAAAAAAATTGTGGAGTTTTGAAGAGGTAAAAAAAGGAACAAAAAATCAATGTTGGAGTTTTGAAGAGGTAAAAAAAGGAACAAAAAATCAATGTTGGAGTTTTGAAGAGGTAAAAAAAAAAAAAAAAAAATTAGGAGTTTTGAAGAGGTAAAAAGAAAAAAAATTGTGGAGTTTTGAAGAGGTAAAAAAAAAAAAAATGTTATAGTTTTGAAGAGATAAAAAAAAAAAAAAAAAATTGAGTTTTGAAGAGGCAAAAAAAAAAAATGTTGGAGTTTTGAAGAGGTAAAAAAAAAAAAAAAAAAGTTGGAGTTTTGAAGAGGTAAAAAAAAAAAAAAAAAAAAATTGTGGAGTTTTGAAGAGGTAAAAAAAGGAACAAAAAAATCAATGTTAGAGTTTTGAAGAGATAAAAAAAAAAAAAAAAACAGTTGGAGTTTTGAAGAGGTAAAAAAAAAAAAAAAAAAATTGTAGAGTTTTGAAGAGGTAAAAAATAAAATAAAAATTGGAGTTTTGAAGAGGTAAAAAAAGGAACAAAAAATCAATGTTGGAGTTTTGAAGAGGTAAAAAAAAAAAAAAAAAAAATTGAGTTTTGAAGAGGTAAAAAAAAATAAAAAGTTGGAGTTTTGAAGAGGTAAAAAAAAAAAATAAAAAAAATTGTGGAGTTTTGAAGAGGTAAAAAAAGGAACAAAAAATCAATGTTGGAGTTTTGAAGAGGTAAAAAAAAAATAAAAAAATTGTGGAGTTTTGAAGAGGTAAAAAAAGGAACAAAAAATCGATGTTGGAGTTTTGAAGAGGTAAAAAGAAAAAAAAAATTTGAGTTTTGAAGAGGTAAAAAAAAAAAAAATGTTGGAGTTTTGAAGAGGTAAAAAAATATATAAAAAAATTGTGGAGTTTTGAAGAGGTAAAAAAAAAATAAAAAAAAATTGGAGTTTTGAAGAGGTAAAAAAAAAAAAAAAAATGTGGAGTTTTGAAGAGGTAAAAAAAAAAATGGAGTTTTGAAGAGGTAAAAAAAAAAAAAAAAAAATTGTGGAGGCAAAAAAAAAAAAAAAATTTAGGAGTTTTGAAGAGGTTAAAAAAAATTAAAAAAAAGTTGGAGTTTTGAAGAGGTAAAAAAAAAATAAAAAAAAATTGTGGAGTTTTGAAGAGGTAAAAAAAGGAACAAAAAATCAATGTTGGAGTTTTGAAGAGGTAAAAAAAAAAAAAAAATTGAGTTTTGAAGAGGTAAAAAAAAAAAAAAAAAAATTGTGGAGGTAACAAAAAAAAAAAAAGTTGGAGTTTTGAAGAGGTAAAAAAAAAAAAAATGGAGTTTTGAAGAGGTAAAAAAAAATAAAAAAAAAGTTGGAGTTTTGAAGAGGTAAAAAAAAAAAAAAAAAAAATCAATGTTGGAGTTTTGAAGAGGTAAAAAAAAAAAAAAAAAAAAATTGTGGAGTTTTGAAGAGGTAAAAAAAGGAACAAAAAATCGATGTTGGAGTTTTGAAGAGGTAAAAAAAAAAAAAAATGTTGGAGTTTTGAAGAGGTAAAAAAAAAAAAAAAAAATTGTGGAGTTTTGAAGAGGTAAAAAAAAAATAAAAAATGTGGAGTTTTGAAGAGGTTAAAAAAAAAAAAGTTGGAGTTTTGAAGAGGTAAAAAAAAAAAATTGTGGAGTTTTGAAGAGGTAAAAAAAAAAAAAATTGGAGTTTTGAAGAGGTAAAAAAAAAAAAAAAATTGTAGTTTTGAAGAGGTAAAAAAAAAATAAAAAAAAATTGGAGTTTTGAAGAGGTAAAAAAAAAAAAAAAAATTGTGGAGTTTTGAAGAGGTAAAAAAAAAAATGGAGTTTTGAAGAGGTAAAAAAAAAAAAAAAAAAATTGTGGAGGCAAAAAAAAAAAAAATTTAGGAGTTTTGAAGAGGTAAAAAAAAAATAAAAAAAAATTGTGGAGTTTTGAAGAGGTAAAAAAAGGAACAAAAAATCAATGTTGGAGTTTTGAAGAGGTAAAAAAAAAAAAAAAAATGAGTTTTGAAGAGGTAAAAAAAAAAAAAAAAAAATTGTGGAGGTAAAAAAAAAAAAAAAATGGAGTTTTGAAGAGGTAAAAAAAGGAACAAAAAATCAATGTTGGAGTTTTGAAGAGGTAAAAAAAAAAAAAAAAGAAAATTGTGGAGGTAAATAAAAAAAAAAATTAGGAGTTTTGAAGAGGTAAAAAAAAATAAAAATAAAGTTGGAGTTTTGAAGAGGTAAAAAAAAAAAAAAAAAAAATTGTGGAGTTTTGAAGAGGTAAAAAAAGGAACAAAAAATCAATGTTGGAGTTTTGAAGAGGTAAAAAAAAAAAAAAAAAATTGAGTTTTGAAGAGGTAAAAAAAAAAAAAAAATTTTGGAGTTTTGAAGAGGTAAAAAAAAAAAAAAGTTGGAGTTTTGAAGAGGTAAAAAAAAAAAAAAAAAATTTGGAGTTTTGAAGAGGTAAAAAAAATATTAAAAAAAGTTGGAGTTTTGAAGAGGTAAAAAAAAAAAAAAAAAATTGTGGAGTTTTGAAGAGGTAAAAAAAGGAACAAAAAATCGATGTTGGAGTTTTGAAGAGGTAAAAAAAAAAAAAAATGTTGGAGTTTTGAAGAGGTAAAAAAAAAAAAAAAAAAATTGTGGAGTTTTGAAGAGGTAAAAAAAAAAAAAAATGTAGGAGTTTTGAAGAGGAAAAAAAAAAATGAAAAGTTGGAGTTTTGAAGAGGTAAAAAAAGGAACAAAAAATCAACGTTGGAGTTTTGAAGAGGTAAAAAAAAAATAAAAAGTTGGAGTTTTGAAGAGGTAAAAAAAGGAACAAAAAATCAATGTTGGAGTTTTGAAGAGGTAAAAAAAAAAAAAGAAAATTGTGGAGTTTTGAAGAGGTAAAAAAAAAAAAAATTGGAGTTTTGAAGAGGTAAAAAAAGGAACAAAAAATCAATGTTGGAGTTTTGAAGAGGTAAAAAAAAAAAAAATGTTGGAGTTTTGAAGAGGTAAAAAAAAAAAAAAAAATGTAGGAGTTTTGAAGAGGTAAAAAGAAATAAAAAAAAGTTGGAGTTTTGAAGAGGTAAAAAAAAAAAAAAAAAAATTTGGAGTTTTGAAGAGGTAAAAAAAGGAACAAAAAATCAATGTTGGAGTTTTGAAGAGGTAAAAAAAAAAAAAAATGTTGGAGTTTTGAAGAGGTAAAAAAAAAAAAAAAAATGTAGGAGTTTTGAAGAGGTAAAAAGAAATAAAAAAAAGTTGGAGTTTTGAAGAGGTAAAAAAAAAAAAAAAAAAATTTGGAGTTTTGAAGAGGTAAAAAAAGGAACAAAAAATCAATGTTGGAGTTTTGAAGAGGTAAAAAAAAAAAAAAAAAAGTTGGAGTTTTGAAGAGGTAAAAAAAAAATATAAAAAAAATTGTGGAGTTTTGAAGAGGTAAAAAAAGGAACAAAAAATCAATGTTGGAGTTTTGAAGAGGTAAAAAAAAAAAAATTTGGAGTTTTGAAGAGGTAAAAAAAGGAACAAAAAATCAATGTTGGAGTTTTGAAGAGGTAAAAAAAATATATAAAAAAATTGTGGAGTTTTGAAGAGGTAAAAAAAGGAACAAAAAATCAATGTTGGAGTTTTGAAGAGGTAAAAAAAAAAAAAATGTTGGAGTTTTGAAGAGGTAAAAAAAAAAAAAAAAAATGTAGGAGTTTTGAAGAGGTAAAAAGAAATAAAAAAAAAAATTTGGAGTTTTAAAGAGGAAAAAAAAAAAAAAAAAATTGAGTTTTGAAGAGGTAAAAAAAAAAAAAAATTGAGTTTTGAAGAGGTAAAAAAAAATAAAAAGTTGGAGTTTTGAAGAGGTAAAAAAAAAAAAAAAAAAAAATTGTGGAGTTTTGAAGAGGTAAAAAAAGGAACAAAAAATCAATGTTGGAGTTTTGAAGAGGTAAAAAAAAAAAAATGGAGTTTTGAAGAGGTAAAAAAAAAAAAAAAAAAAAATTGTGGAGGTAAAAAAAAAAAAAAATTTAGGAGTTTTGAAGAGGTAAAAAAAAATAAAAATAAAGTTGGAGTTTTGAAGAGGTAAAAAAAAAAAAAAAAAAATTGTGGAGTTTTGAAGAGGTAAAAAAAGGAACAAAAAATCAATGTTGGAGTTTTGAAGAGGTAAAAAAAAATAAAAAATTTTGGAGTTTTGAAGAGGTAAAAAAAAAAAAGTTGGAGTTTTGAAGAGGTAAAAAAAGGAACAAAAAATCAATGTTGGAGTTTTGAAGAGGTTAAAAAAAAAAAAAAAAAAGTTGGAGTTTTGAAGAGGTAAAAAAAAAAAATAAAAAAAATTGTGGAGTTTTGAAGAGGTAAAAAAAGGAACAAAAAATCAATGTTAGAGTTTTGAAGAGCTAAAAAAAAAAAAAAAAAATTTGGAGTTTTGAAGAGGTAAAAAAAAAAAAAAAAATTGTAGAGTTTTGAAGAGGTAAAAAGAAAAAAAAATTGTGGAGTTTTGAAGAGGTAAAAAAAAAAAAATGTTATAGTTTTGAAGAGAAAAAAAAAAAAAAAAAAATTGAGTTTTGAAGAGGCAAAAAAATAAATGTTGGAGTTTTGAAGAGGTAAAAAAAGGAACAACAAAATCAATGTTGGAGTTTTGAAGAGGTAAAAAAAAAATATAAAAAAAATTGTGGAGTTTTGAAGAGGTAAAAAAAAAAAAAAAAAATTTAGGAGTTTTGAAGAGGTAAAAAGAAAAAAAAATTGTGGAGTTTTGAAGAGGTAAAAAAAAAAAAAATGTTATAGTTTTGAAGAGATAAAAAAAAAAAAAAAAATTGAGTTTTGAAGAGGCAAAAAAATAAATGTTGGAGTTTTGAAGAGGTAAAAAAAAAAAAAGTTGGAGTTTTGAAGAGGTAAAAAAAGGAACAAAAAATCAATGTTGGAGTTTTGAAGAGGTTAAAAAAAAAAAAAAAAAAATTGTGGAGTTTTGAAGAGGTAAAAAAAGGAACAAAAAATCAATGTTAGAGTTTTGAAGAGCTAAAAAAAAAAAAAAAAAAGTTGGAGTTTTGAAGAGGTAAAAAAAAAAAAAAAATTGTAGAGTTTTGAAGAGGTAAAAAATAAAAAAAAATTTGGAGTTTTGAAGAGGTAAAAAAAGGAACAACAAAATCAATGTTGGAGTTTTGAAGAGGTAAAAAAAAAAAAAAAAAGTTGGAGTTTTGAAGAGGTAAAAAAAAAATATAAAAAAAATTGTGGAGTTTTGAAGAGGTAAAAAAAGGAACAAAAAATCAATGTTGGAGTTTTGAAGAGGTAAAAAAAAAAAAAAAAAATTTAGGAGTTTTGAAGAGGTAAAAAGAAAAAAAAATTGTGGAGTTTTGAAGAGGTAAAAAAAAAAAAAATGTTATAGTTTTGAAGAGATAAAAAAAAAAAAAAAAATTGAGTTTTGAAGAGGCAAAAAAATAAATGTTGGAGTTTTGAAGAGGTAAAAAAAAAAAAAGTTGGAGTTTTGAAGAGGTAAAAAAAGGAACAAAAAATCAATGTTGGAGTTTTGAAGAGGTAAAAAAAAAATAAAAAAAAATTGTGGAGTTTTGAAGAGGTAAAAAAAAAAATGGAGTTTTGAAGAGGTAAAAAAAAAAAAAAGAAAATTGTGGAGGTAAAAAAAAAAAAAAAAAGTTGGAGTTTTGAAGAGGTAAAAAAAAAAAAAAAAAAAATTGTGGAGGTAAAGAAAAAAAAAATTTAGGAGTTTTGAAGAGGTAAAAAAAAAAAAATGGAGTTTTGAAGAGGTAAAAAAAAAAAAAAAGAAAATTGTGGAGGTAAAAAAAAAAAAAATTTAGGAGTTTTGAAGAGGTAAAAAAAAAGAAAAAAAAAGTTGGAGTTTTGAAGAGGTAAAAAAAAAAAAAAAGAAAAATTGTGGAGTTTTGAAGAGGTAAAAAAAGGAACAAAAAATCAATGTTGGAGTTTTGAAGAGGTAAAAAAAAAAAAAAATTGGAGTTTTGAAGAGGTAAAAAAATAATAAAAAAATGGAGTTTTGAAGAGGTAAAAAAAGGAACAAAAAATCAACGTTGGAGTTTTGAAGAGGTAAAAAAAAAAAAAAAAAAATTGTGGAGTTTTGAAGAGGTAAAAAAAAAAAATTGTGGAGTTTTGAAGAGGTAAAAAAAAAAAATTTGGAGTTTTGAAGAGGTAAAAAGAAATAAAAAAAAGTTGGAGTTTTGAAGAGGTAAAAAAAAAAATAAAAAATTGTGGAGTTTTGAAGAGGTAAAAAAAAAATGAAAAGTTGGAGTTTTGAAGAGGTAAAAAAAGGAACAAAAAATCAACGTTGGAGTTTTGAAGAGGTAAAAAAAAAATAAAAAGTTGGAGTTTTGAAGAGGTAAAAAAAGGAACAAAAAATCAATGTTGGAGTTTTGAAGAGGTAAAAAAAAAAAAAAAAAAATTGAGTTTTGAAGAGGTAAAAAAAAATAAAAAGTTGGAGTTTTGAAGAGGTAAAAAAAATAAATAAAAAAAATTGAGTTTTGAAGAGGTAAAAAAAAATAAAAAGTTGGAGTTTTGAAGAGGTAAAAAAAGGAACAAAAAATCAATGTTGGAGTTTTGAAGAGGTAAAAAAAAAAAAAAAAATATTGTGGAGTTTTGAAGAGGTAAAAAAAGGAACAAAAAATCAATGTTGGAGTTTTGAAGAGGTAAAAAAAAAAAAAAGTTGGAGTTTTGAAGAGGTAAAAAAAAAAAAAAGTTGGAGTTTTGAAGAGGTAAAAAAAAAAAAAAATGTTATAGTTTTGAAGAGATAAAAAAAAAAAAAAAAATTTGAGTTTTGAAGAGGCAAAAAAAAAAAATGTTGGAGTTTTGAAGAGGTTAAAAAAAAAAAAGAAAAAAGTTGGAGTTTTGAAGAGGTAAAAAAAAAAAATAAAAAAAATTGTGGAGTTTTGAAGAGGTAAAAAAAGGAACAAAAAATCAATGTTAGAGTTTTGAAGAGCTAAAAAAAAAAAAAAAAAAAGTTGGAGTTTTGAAGAGGTAAAAAAAAAAAAAAAAAAATTGTAGAGTTTTGAAGAGGTAAAAAATAAAAAAAAAATTGGAGTTTTGAAGAGGTGAAAAAAGGAACAAAAAATCAATGTTGGAGTTTTGAAGAGGTAAAAAAAAAAAAAAAGTTGGAGTTTTGAAGAGGTAAAAAAAAAAAAAAAAAAAAATTGTGGAGTTTTGAAGAGGTAAAAAAAGGAACAAAAAATCAATGTTGGAGTTTTGAAGAGGTAAAAAAAAAAAAAAAAAAATTGTGGAGGTAAAAAAAAAAAAAAATTTAGGAGTTTTGAAGAGGTAAAAAAAAATAAAAATAAAGTTGGAGTTTTGAAGAGGTAAAAAAAAAAAAAAAAAAATTGTGGAGTTTTGAAGAGGTAAAAAAAGGAACAAAAAATCAATGTTGGAGTTTTGAAGAGGTAAAAAAAAAAAAAAAATTTTTGAGTTTTGAAGAGGTAAAAAAAAAAAAAAATTTGGAGTTTTGAAGAGGTAAAAAAAATATAAAAAAAAGTTGGAGTTTTGAAGAGGTAAAAAAAAAAAAAAAAAATTGTGGAGTTTTGAAGAGGTAAAAAAAAAATGAAAAGTTGGAGTTTTGAAGAGGTAAAAAAAGGAACAAAAAATCAACGTTGGAGTTTTGAAGAGGTAAAAAAAAAAAAAAAAAATTGTGGAGTTTTGAAGAGGTAAAAAAAAAATGAAAAGTTGGAGTTTTGAAGAGGTAAAAAAAGGAACAAAAAATCTACGTTGGAGTTTTGAAGAGGTAAAAAAAAAAAAAAAGTTGGAGTTTTGAAGAGGTAAAAAAAAAAAAAAAAAAAATTGTGGAGTTTTGAAGAGGTAAAAAAAGGAACAAAAAATCAATGTTGGAGTTTTGAAGAGGTAAAAAAAAAAAAAAAAAAAATTGTGGAGGTAAAAAAAAAAAAAAATAAAGTTGGAGTTTTGAAGAGGTAAAAAAAAAAAAAAAAAAATTGTGGAGTTTTGAAGAGGTAAAAAAAGGAACAAAAAATCAATGTTGGAGTTTTGAAGAGGTAAAAAAAAAAAAAAAGTTTTGAAGAGGTAAAAAAAAAAAAAAAATTTTGGAGTTTTGAAGAGGTAAAAAAAAAAAAAAGTTGGAGTTTTGAAGAGGTAAAAAAAAAAAAAAAATTTGGAGTTTTGAAGAGGTAAAAAAAATATAAAAAAATTGTGGAGTTTTGAAGAGGTAAAAAAAAAATGAAAAGTTGGAGTTTTGAAGAGGTAAAAAAAGGAACAAAAAATCAACGTTGGAGTTTTGAAGAGGTAAAAAAAAAAAAAAAGTTGGAGTTTTGAAGAGGTAAAAAAAGGAACAAAAAATCAATGTTGGAGTTTTGAAGAGGTAAAAAAAAAAAAAAATGTTGGAGTTTTGAAGAGGTAAAAAAAAAATAAAAAAAAATTGGAGTTTTGAAGAGGTAAAAAAAAAAAAAGAAAATTGTGGAGTTTTGAAGAGGTAAAAAAAAAAAAAAATTGGAGTTTTGAAGAGGTAAAAAAAGGAACAAAAAATCAATGTTGGAGTTTTGAAGAGGTAAAAAAAAAAAAAAAGTTGGAGTTTTGAAGAGGTAAAAAAAAAAAAAAAAAAAATTGTGGAGTTTTGAAGAGGTAAAAAAAGGAACAAAAAATCAACGTTGGAGTTTTGAAGAGGTAAAAAAAAAAAAAAAAAATTGTGGAGGTAAAAAAAAAAAAAAATTTAGGAGTTTTGAAGAGGTAAAAAAAAATAAAAATAAAGTTGGAGTTTTGAAGAGGTAAAAAAAAAAAAAAAAAAAATTGTGGAGTTTTGAAGAGGTAAAAAAAGGAACAAAAAATCAATGTTGGAGTTTTGAAGAGGTAAAAAAAAAAAAAAAGTTTTGAAGAGGTAAAAAAAAAAAAAAAATTTTGGAGTTTTGAAGAGGTAAAAAAAAAAAAAAATTTGGAGTTTTGAAGAGGTAAAAAAAATATAAAAAAAAGTTGGAGTTTTGAAGAGGTAAAAAAAAAAAAAAAAAATTGTGGAGTTTTGAAGAGGTAAAAAAAAATGAAAAGTTGGAGTTTTGAAGAGGTAAAAAAAAAAAAAAAGTTGGAGTTTTGAAGAGGTAAAAAAAGGAACAAAAATCAATGTTGGAGTTTTGAAGAGGTAAAAAAAAAAAAAAATGTTGGAGTTTTGAAGAGGTAAAAAAAAAAAAAAATTGAAGTTTTGAAGAGGTAAAAAAAGGAACAAAAAATCAATGTTGGAGTTTTGAAGAGGTAAAAAAAAAAAAAATGGAGTTTTGAAGAGGTAAAAAAAAAAAAAAAATGTAGGAGTTTTGAAGAGGTAAAAAGAAATAAAAAAAAGTTGGAGTTTTGAAGAGGTAAAAAAAGGAACAAAAAATCAATGTTGGAGTTTTGAAGAGGTAAAAAAAAAAAAAAAAATGTAGGAGTTTTGAAGAGGTAAAAAGAAATAAAAAAAAGTTGGAGTTTTGAAGAGGTAAAAAAAAAATATAAAAAAAATTTGGAGTTTTGAAGAGGTAAAAAAAGGAACAAAAAATCAATGTTGGAGTTTTGAAGAGGTAAAAAAAAATAAAAATAAAGTTGGAGTTTTGAAGAGGTAAAAAAAAAATAAAAAAAAATTGTGGAGTTTTGAAGAGGTAAAAAAAGGAACAAAAAATCAATGTTGGAGTTTTGAAGAGGTAAAAAAAGGAACAAAAAATCAATGTTGGAGTTTTGAAGAGGTAAAAAAAAAAAAAAAAAATTTAGGAGTTTTGAAGAGGTAAAAAGAAAAAAAATTGTGGAGTTTTGAAGAGGTAAAAAAAAAAAAAATGTTATAGTTTTGAAGAGATAAAAAAAAAAAAAAAATTGAGTTTTGAAGAGGCAAAAAAAAAAAATGTTGGAGTTTTGAAGAGGTAAAAAAAAAAAAAGTTGGAGTTTTGAAGAGGTAAAAAAAGGAACAAAAAATCAATGTTGGAGTTTTGAAGAGGTAAAAAAAAAAAAAAAAAAAAGTTGGAGTTTTGAAGAGGTAAAAAAAAAAAATAAAAAAAATTGTGGAGTTTTGAAGAGGTAAAAAAAGGAACAAAAAAATCAATGTTAGAGTTTTGAAGAGGTAAAAAAAAAAAAAAAACAGTTGGAGTTTTGAAGAGGTAAAAAAAAAAAAAAAAAAAATTGTAGAGTTTTGAAGAGGTAAAAAATAAAAAAAAAATTGGAGTTTTGAAGAGGTAAAAAAAGGAACAAAAAATCAATGTTGGAGTTTTGAAGAGGTAAAAAAAAAAAAAAAAAAAATTGAGTTTTGAAGAGGTAAAAAAAGGAACAAAAAATCAATGTTGGAGTTTTGAAGAGGTAAAAAAAAAAAAAAAGTTGGAGTTTTGAAGAGGTAAAAAAAAAAAAAAAAAAAAATTGTGGAGTTTTGAAGAGGTAAAAAAAGGAACAAAAAATCAATGTTGGAGTTTTGAAGAGGTTAAAAAAAAAAAAAAAAAAAATTGTGGAGTTTTGAAGAGGTAAAAAAAGGAACAAAAAATCAATGTTGGAGTTTTGAAGAGGTAAAAAAAAAAAAAAAAAAAATTGTGGAGGTAAAAAAAAAAAAAAATTTAGGAGTTTTGAAGAGGTAAAAAAAAATAAAAATAAAGTTGGAGTTTTGAAGAGGTAAAAAAAAAAAAAAAAAAATTGTGGAGTTTTGAAGAGGTAAAAAAAGGAACAAAAAATCAATGTTGGAGTTTTGAAGAGGTAAAAAAAAAAAAAAGTTGGAGTTTTGAAGAGGTAAAAAAAAAAAAAAGTTGGAGTTTTGAAGAGGTAAAAAAAAAAAAAATGTTATAGTTTTGAAGAGATAAAAAAAAAAAAAAAAATTTGAGTTTTGAAGAGGCAAAAAAAAAAAATGTTGGAGTTTTGAAGAGGTAAAAAAAAAAAAGTTGGAGTTTTGAAGAGGTAAAAAAAGGAACAAAAAATCAATGTTGGAGTTTTGAAGAGGTTAAAAAAAAAAAAAAAAAAGTTGGAGTTTTGAAGAGGTAAAAAAAAAAAATAAAAAAAATTGTGGAGTTTTGAAGAGGTAAAAAAAAAAAAAAAAAAAGTTGGAGTTTTGAAGAGGTAAAAAAAAAAAAAAAAAAATTGTAGAGTTTTGAAGAGGTAAAAAAAGGAACAAAAAATCAATGTTGGAGTTTTGAAGAGGTAAAAAAAAAAAAAAAGTTGGAGTTTTGAAGAGGTAAAAAAAAAAAAAAAAAAAATTGTGGAGTTTTGAAGAGGTAAAAAAAGGAACAAAAAATCAATGTTGGAGTTTTGAAGAGGTTAAAAAAAAAAAAAAAAAAAATTGTGGAGTTTTGAAGAGGTAAAAAAAGGAACAAAAAATCAATGTTGGAGTTTTGAAGAGGTTAAAAAAAAAAAAAAAAAAGTTGGAGTTTTGAAGAGGTAAAAAAAAAAAAAAAAAAAATTGTAGAGTTTTGAAGAGGTAAAAAAAGGAACAAAAAATCAATGTTGGAGTTTTGAAGAGGTAAAAAAAAAAAAAAAGTTGGAGTTTTGAAGAGGTAAAAAAAAAAAAAAAAAAAAATTGTGGAGTTTTGAAGAGGTAAAAAAAGGAACAAAAAATCAATGTTGGAGTTTTGAAGAGGTTAAAAAAAAAAAAAAAAAAAATTGTGGAGTTTTGAAGAGGTAAAAAAAGGAACAAAAAATCAATGTTGGAGTTTTGAAGAGGTAAAAAAAAAAAAAAAAAAATTGTGGAGGTAAAAAAAAAAAAAAATTTAGGAGTTTTGAAGAGGTAAAAAAAAATAAAAATAAAGTTGGAGTTTTGAAGAGGTAAAAAAAAAAAAAAAAAAAATTGTGGAGTTTTGAAGAGGTAAAAAAAGGAACAAAAAATCAATGTTGGAGTTTTGAAGAGGTAAAAAAAATATAAAAAAAAGTTGGAGTTTTGAAGAGGTAAAAAAAAAAAAAAAAAAATTGTGGAGTTTTGAAGAGGTAAAAAAAAAATGAAAAGTTGGAGTTTTGAAGAGGTAAAAAAAAAAAAAATGTTGGAGTTTTGAAGAGGTAAAAAAAAAAAAAAAAAAAATTGGAGTTTTGAAGAGGTAAAAAAAAAAAAAGAAAATTGTGGAGTTTTGAAGAGGTAAAAAAAAAAAAAAATTGGAGTTTTGAAGAGGTAAAAAAAGGAACAAAAAATCAATGTTGGAGTTTTGAAGAGGTAAAAAAAAAAAAAATGTTGGAGTTTTGAAGAGGTAAAAAAAAAAAAAAAAAAATTTGGAGTTTTGAAGAGGTAAAAAAAGGAACAAAAAATCAATGTTGGAGTTTTGAAGAGGTAAAAAAAAAAAAAATGTTGGAGTTTTGAAGAGGTAAAAAAAAAAAAAAAAATGTAGGAGTTTTGAAGAGGTAAAAAGAAATAAAAAAAAAATTTGGAGTTTTGAAGAGGTAAAAAAAGGAACAAAAAATCAATGTTGGAGTTTTGAAGAGGTAAAAAAAAATAAAAATAAAGTTGGAGTTTTGAAGAGGTAAAAAAAAAATAAAAAAAAATTGTGGAGTTTTGAAGAGGTAAAAAAAGGAACAAAAAATCAATGTTGGAGTTTTGAAGAGGTAAAAAAAGGAACAAAAAATCAATGTTGGAGTTTTGAAGAGGTAAAAAAAAAAAAAAAAAATTAGGAGTTTTGAAGAGGTAAAAAGAAAAAAAATTGTGGAGTTTTGAAGAGGTAAAAAAAAAAAAAATGTTATAGTTTTGAAGAGATAAAAAAAAAAAAAAAAATTGAGTTTTGAAGAGGCAAAAAAAAAAAATGTTGGAGTTTTGAAGAGGTAAAAAAAAAAAAAAAAAAAGTTGGAGTTTTGAAGAGGTAAAAAAAAAAAAAAAAAAAAATTGTGGAGTTTTGAAGAGGTAAAAAAAGGAACAAAAAAATCAATGTTAGAGTTTTGAAGAGATAAAAAAAAAAAAAAAAACAGTTGGAGTTTTGAAGAGGTAAAAAAAAAAAAAAAAAAAATTGTAGAGTTTTGAAGAGGTAAAAAATAAAATAAAAATTGGAGTTTTGAAGAGGTAAAAAAAGGAACAAAAAATCAATGTTGGAGTTTTGAAGAGGTAAAAAAAAAAAAAAAAAAAATTGAGTTTTGAAGAGGTAAAAAAAAATAAAAAGTTGGAGTTTTGAAGAGGTAAAAAAAAAAAATAAAAAAAATTGTGGAGTTTTGAAGAGGTAAAAAAAGGAACAAAAAATCAATGTTGGAGTTTTGAAGAGGTAAAAAAAAAAAAAAAAATATTGTGGAGTTTTGAAGAGGTAAAAAAAGGAACAAAAAATCAATGTTGGAGTTTTGAAGAGGTTAAAAAAAAAAAAAAAAAAGTTGGAGTTTTGAAGAGGTAAAAAAAAAAAAAAAAAAAAATTGTGGAGTTTTGAAGAGGTAAAAAAAGGAACAAAAAATCAATGTTAGAGTTTTGAAGAGCTAAAAAAAAAAAAAAAAAAAGTTGGAGTTTTGAAGAGGTAAAAAAAAAAAAAAAAAATTGTAGAGTTTTGAAGAGGTAAAAAATAAAAAAAAAATTGGAGTTTTGAAGAGGTAAAAAAAGGAACAAAAAATCAATGTTGGAGTTTTGAAGAGGTAAAAAAAAAAAAAAAGTTGGAGTTTTGAAGAGGTAAAAAAAAAAAAAAAAAAAAATTGTGGAGTTTTGAAGAGGTAAAAAAAGGAACAAAAAATCAATGTTGGAGTTTTGAAGAGGTTAAAAAAAAAAAAAAAAAAGTTGGAGTTTTGAAGAGGTAAAAAAAAAAATAAAAAAAATTGTGGAGTTTTGAAGAGGTAAAAAAAAGGAACAAAAAATCAATGTTAGAGTTTTGAAGAGCTAAAAAAAAAAAAAAAAAAAGTTGGAGTTTTGAAGAGGTAAAAAGAAATAAAAAAAAGTTGGAGTTTTGAAGAGGTAAAAAAAAAAAAAAAATGTAGGAGTTTTGAAGAGGTAAAAAGAAATAAAAAAAAGTTGGAGTTTTGAAGAGGTAAAAAAAAAAAAAAAAAAAATTTGGAGTTTTGAAGAGGAAAAAAAAAAAAAAAAAAATTGTGGAGTTTTGAAGAGGTAAAAAAAGGAACAAAAAATCAATGTTGGAGTTTTGAAGAGGTAAAAAAAAAAAGAAAATTGAGTTTTGAAGAGGTAAAAAAAAAAAAAAAAAAATTGTGGAGGTAAAAATAAAAAAAAAGTTGGAGTTTTGAAGAGGTAAAAAAAAAAAAATGGAGTTTTGAAGAGGTAAAAAAAAAAAAAAAGTTGGAGTTTTGAAGAGGTAAAAAAAGGAACAAAAAATCAATGTTGGAGTTTTGAAGAGGTAAAAAAAAAAAAAATGTTGGAGTTTTGAAGAGGTAAAAAAAAAATAAAAAAAATTGGAGTTTTGAAGAGGTAAAAAAAAAAAAAGAAAATTGTGGAGTTTTGAAGAGGTAAAAAAAAAAAAAAATTGGAGTTTTGAAGAGGTAAAAAAAGGAACAAAAAATCAATGTTGGAGTTTTGAAGAGGTAAAAAAAAAAAAAAAAATGTAGGAGTTTTGAAGAGGTAAAAAGAAATAAAAAAAAGTTGGAGTTTTGAAGAGGTAAAAAAAAAATATAAAAAAAATTTGGAGTTTTGAAGAGGTAAAAAAAGGAACAAAAAATCAATGTTGGAGTTTTGAAGAGGTAAAAAAAAATAAAAATAAAGTTGGAGTTTTGAAGAGGTAAAAAAAAAATAAAAAAAAATTGTGGAGTTTTGAAGAGGTAAAAAAAGGAACAAAAAATCAATGTTGGAGTTTTGAAGAGGTAAAAAAAGGAACAAAAAATCAATGTTGGAGTTTTGAAGAGGTAAAAAAAAAAAAAAAAATTTTAGGAGTTTTGAAGAGGTAAAAAGAAAAAAAATTGTGGAGTTTTGAAGAGGTAAAAAAAAAAAAAATGTTATAGTTTTGAAGAGATAAAAAAAAAAAAAAAAATTGAGTTTTGAAGAGGCAAAAAAAAAAAATGTTGGAGTTTTGAAGAGGTAAAAAAAAAAAAAGTTGGAGTTTTGAAGAGGTAAAAAAAAAAAAAAAAAAAGTTGGAGTTTTGAAGAGGTAAAAAAAAAAAATAAAAAAAATTGTGGAGTTTTGAAGAGGTAAAAAAAGGAACAAAAAAATCAATGTTAGAGTTTTGAAGAGGTAAAAAAAAAAAAAAAACAGTTGGAGTTTTGAAGAGGTAAAAAAAAAAAAAAAAAAAATTGTAGAGTTTTGAAGAGGTAAAAAATAAAAAAAAAATTGGAGTTTTGAAGAGGTAAAAAAAGGAACAAAAAATCAATGTTGGAGTTTTGAAGAGGTAAAAAAAAAAAAAAAAATATTGTGGAGTTTTGAAGAGGTAAAAAAAAAAAAAAGTTAGAGTTTTGAAGAGTTAAAAAAAAAAAAAAGTTGGAGTTTTGAAGAGGTAAAAAAAAAAAAAAGTTATAGTTTTGAAGAGATAAAAAAAAAAAAAAAAATTGAGTTTTGAAGAGGCAAAAAAAAAAAATGTTGGAGTTTTGAAGAGGTAAAAAAAAAAAAGTTGGAGTTTTGAAGAGGTAAAAAAAGGAACAAAAAATCAATGTTGGAGTTTTGAAGAGGTTAAAAAAAAAAAAAAAAAAGTTGGAGTTTTGAAGAGGTAAAAAAAAAAAATAAAAAAAATTGTGGAGTTTTGAAGAGGTAAAAAAAGGAACAAAAAAATCAATGTTAGAGTTTTGAAGAGCTAAAAAAAAAAAAAAAAAAAGTTGGAGTTTTGAAGAGGTAAAAAAAAAAAAAAAAAAAATTGTAGAGTTTTGAAGAGGTAAAAAATAAAAAAAAAATTGGAGTTTTGAAGAGGTAAAAAAAGGAACAAAAAATCAATGTTGGAGTTTTGAAGAGGTAAAAAAAAAAAAAAAGTTGGAGTTTTGAAGAGGTAAAAAAAAAAAAAAAAAAAAATTGTGGAGTTTTGAAGAGGTAAATAAAGGAACAAAAAATCAATGTTGGAGTTTTGAAGAGGTTAAAAAAAAAAAAAAAAAAGTTGGAGTTTTGAAGAGGTAAAAAAAAAAAAAAAAAAAAATTGTGGAGTTTTGAAGAGGTAAAAAAAGGAACAAAAAATCAATGTTAGAGTTTTGAAGAGCTAAAAAAAAAAAAAAAAAAAGTTGGAGTTTTGAAGAGGTAAAAAAAAAATAAAAAAAAATTGTAGAGTTTTGAAGAGGTAAAAAATAAAAAAAAAATTGGAGTTTTGAAGAGGTAAAAAAAGTAACAAAAAATCAATGTTGGAGTTTTGAAGAGGTAAAAAAAAAAAAAAGTTGGAGTTTTGAAGAGGTAAAAAAAGGAACAAAAAATCAATGTTGGAGTTTTGAAGAGGTTAAAAAAAAAAAAAAAAAAGTTGGAGTTTTGAAGAGGTAAAAAAAAAAAAAAAAAAAAATTGTGGAGTTTTGAAGAGGTAAAAAAAGGAACAAAAAATCAATGTTAGAGTTTTGAAGAGCTAAAAAAAAAAAAAAAAAAAGTTGGAGTTTTGAAGAGGTAAAAAAAAAAAAAAAAATTTGAGTTTTGAAGAGGTAAAAAAAGGAACAAACAATCAATGTTGGAGTTTTGAAGAGGTAAAAAAAAAAAAAAAAATTTAGGAGTTTTGAAGAGGTAAAAAAAATAAAAAAAAATTTGAGTTTTGAAGAGGCAAAAAAAAAAAATGTTGGAGTTTTGAAGAGGTAAAAAAAAAAAAAAAAAAGTTGGAGTTTTGAAGAGGTAAAAAAAAAATATAAAAAAAATTGTGGAGTTTTGAAGAGGTAAAAAAAGGAACAAAAAATCAATGTTGGAGTTTTGAAGAGGTAAAAAAAAAAAAAATGTTGGAGTTTTGAAGAGGTAAAAAAAGGAACAAAAAATCAATGTTGGAGTTTTGAAGAGGTAAAAAAAAAAAAAAAAAAGTTGGAGTTTTGAAGAGGTAAAAAAAAAATATAAAAAAAATTGTGGAGTTTTGAAGAGGTAAAAAAAGGAACAAAAAATCAATGTTGGAGTTTTGAAGAGGTAAAAAAAAAAAAATGTTGGAGTTTTGAAGAGGTAAAAAAAAAAAAAAAATGTAGGAGTTTTGAAGAGGTAAAAAGAAATAAAAAAAAGTTGGAGTTTTGAAGAGGTAAAAAAAAAAAAAAAAAAAATTGAGTTTTGAAGAGGAAAAAAAAAAAAAAAAAAATTGTGGAGTTTTGAAGAGGTAAAAAAAGGAACAAAAAATCAATGTTGGAGTTTTGAAGAGGTAAAAAAAAAAAAAAATTGAGTTTTGAAGAGGTAAAAAAAAAAAAAAAAAATTGTGGAGGTAAAAATAAAAAAAAATTTAGGAGTTTTGAAGAGGTAAAAAGAAAAAAAAAATTGAGTTTTGAAGAGGTAAAAAAATATATAAAAAAAATTGTGGAGTTTTGAAGAGGTAAAAAAAAAAAAAAAAAATTGTGGAGGTAAAAAAAAAAAAAAATTTAGGAGTTTTGAAGAGGTAAAAAAAAATTAAAAAAAAGTTGGAGTTTTGAAGAGGTAAAAAAAAAAAAAAAAAAAATCAATGTTGGAGTTCTGAAGAGGTAAAAAAAAATAAAAAAAAAGTTGGAGTTTTGAAGAGGTAAACAAAAAAAAATGGAGTTTTGAAGAGGTAAAAAAAAAAAAAAAAAAATTGTGGAGGTAAAAAAAAAAAAAAAATTAGGAGTTTTGAAGAGGTAAAAAAAAAGAAAAAAAAAGTTGGAGTTTTGAAGAGGTAAAAAAAAAAAAAAAAAAAATCAATGTTGGAGTTCTGAAGAGGTAAAAAAAAAAAAAAAAAAAATTGTGGAGTTTTGAAGAGGTAAAAAAAGGAACAAAAAATCAATGTTGGAGTTTTGAAGAGGTAAAAAAAAAAAAAAAAAAAATTGTAGAGTTTTGAAGAGGTAAAAAATAAAAAAAAAATTGGAGTTTTGAAGAGGTAAAAAAAGGAACAAAAAATCAATGTTGGAGTTTTGAAGAGGTAAAAAAAAAAAAAAAAAAAATTGAGTTTTGAAGAGGTAAAAAAAGGAACAAAAAATCAATGTTGGAGTTTTGAAGAGGTAAAAAAAAAAAAAAGTTGGAGTTTTGAAGAGGTAAAAAAAAAAAAAAGTTGGAGTTTTGAAGAGGTAAAAAAAAAAAAAATGTTATAGTTTTGAAGAGATAAAAAAAAAAAAAAAATTTGAGTTTTGAAGAGGCAAAAAAAAAAAATGTTGGAGTTTTGAAGAGGTAAAAAAAAAAAGTTGGAGTTTTGAAGAGGTAAAAAAAGGAACAAAAAATCAATGTTGGAGTTTTGAAGAGGTTAAAAAAAAAAAAAAAAAAGTTGGAGTTTTGAAGAGGTAAAAAAAAAAAATAAAAAAAATTGTGGAGTTTTGAAGAGGTAAAAAAAAAAAAAAAAAAAGTTGGAGTTTTGAAGAGGTAAAAAAAAAAAAAAAAAAAATTGTAGAGTTTTGAAGAGGTAAAAAAAGGAACAAAAAATCAATGTTGGAGTTTTGAAGAGGTAAAAAAAAAAAAAAAGTTGGAGTTTTGAAGAGGTAAAAAAAAAAAAAAAAAAAAATTGTGGAGTTTTGAAGAGGTAAAAAAAGGAACAAAAAATCAATGTTGGAGTTTTGAAGAGGTTAAAAAAAAAAAAAAAAAAATTGTGGAGTTTTGAAGAGGTAAAAAAAGGAACAAAAAATCAATGTTGGAGTTTTGAAGAGGTTAAAAAAAAAAAAAAAAAAGTTGGAGTTTTGAAGAGGTAAAAAAAAAAAAAAAAAAAATTGTAGAGTTTTGAAGAGGTAAAAAAAGGAACAAAAAATCAATGTTGGAGTTTTGAAGAGGTAAAAAAAAAAAAAAAGTTGGAGTTTTGAAGAGGTAAAAAAAAAAAAAAAAAAAATTGTGGAGTTTTGAAGAGGTAAAAAAAGGAACAAAAAATCAATGTTGGAGTTTTGAAGAGGTTAAAAAAAAAAAAAAAAAAAATTGTGGAGTTTTGAAGAGGTAAAAAAAGGAACAAAAAATCAATGTTGGAGTTTTGAAGAGGTAAAAAAAAAAAAAAAAAAAATTGTGGAGGTAAAAAAAAAAAAAAATTTAGGAGTTTTGAAGAGGTAAAAAAAAATAAAAATAAAGTTGGAGTTTTGAAGAGGTAAAAAAAAAAAAAAAAAAAATTGTGGAGTTTTGAAGAGGTAAAAAAAGGAACAAAAAATCAATGTTGGAGTTTTGAAGAGGTAAAAAAAATATAAAAAAAAGTTGGAGTTTTGAAGAGGTAAAAAAAAAAAAAAAAAAATTGTGGAGTTTTGAAGAGGTAAAAAAAAAATGAAAAGTTGGAGTTTTGAAGAGGTAAAAAAAAAAAAAATGTTGGAGTTTTGAAGAGGTAAAAAAAAAAAAAAAAAAATTGGAGTTTTGAAGAGGTAAAAAAAAAAAAGAAAATTGTGGAGTTTTGAAGAGGTAAAAAAAAAAAAAATTGGAGTTTTGAAGAGGTAAAAAAAGGAACAAAAAATCAATGTTGGAGTTTTGAAGAGGTAAAAAAAAAAAAAATGTTGGAGTTTTGAAGAGGTAAAAAAAAAAAAAAAAAAATTTGGAGTTTTGAAGAGGTAAAAAAAGGAACAAAAAATCAATGTTGGAGTTTTGAAGAGGTAAAAAAAAAAAAAATGTTGGAGTTTTGAAGAGGTAAAAAAAAAAAAAAAAATGTAGGAGTTTTGAAGAGGTAAAAAGAAATAAAAAAAAAATTTGGAGTTTTGAAGAGGTAAAAAAAGGAACAAAAAATCAATGTTGGAGTTTTGAAGAGGTAAAAAAAAATAAAAATAAAGTTGGAGTTTTGAAGAGGTAAAAAAAAAATTAAAAAAAATTGTGGAGTTTTGAAGAGGTAAAAAAAGGAACAAAAAATCAATGTTGGAGTTTTGAAGAGGTAAAAAAAGGAACAAAAAATCAATGTTGGAGTTTTGAAGAGGTAAAAAAAAAAAAAAAAAAATTAGGAGTTTTGAAGAGGTAAAAAGAAAAAAAATTGTGGAGTTTTGAAGAGGTAAAAAAAAAAAAAATGTTATAGTTTTGAAGAGATAAAAAAAAAAAAAAAATTGAGTTTTGAAGAGGCAAAAAAAAAAAATGTTGGAGTTTTGAAGAGGTAAAAAAAAAAAAAAAAAAAAATTGTGGAGTTTTGAAGAGGTAAAAAAAGGAACAAAAAAATCAATGTTAGAGTTTTGAAGAGATAAAAAAAAAAAAAAAAACAGTTGGAGTTTTGAAGAGGTAAAAAAAAAAAAAAAAAAAAATTGTGGAGTTTTGAAGAGGTAAAAAAAGGAACAAAAAAATCAATGTTAGAGTTTTGAAGAGATAAAAAAAAAAAAAAAAACAGTTGGAGTTTTGAAGAGGTAAAAAAAAAAAAAAAAAAAATTGTAGAGTTTTGAAGAGGTAAAAAATAAAATAAAAATTGGAGTTTTGAAGAGGTAAAAAAAGGAACAAAAAATCAATGTTGGAGTTTTGAAGAGGTAAAAAAAAAAAAAAAAAAAATTGAGTTTTGAAGAGGTAAAAAAAAATAAAAAGTTGGAGTTTTGAAGAGGTAAAAAAAAAAAATAAAAAAAATTGTGGAGTTTTGAAGAGGTAAAAAAAGGAACAAAAAATCAATGTTGGAGTTTTGAAGAGGTAAAAAAAAAAAAAAAAATATTGTGGAGTTTTGAAGAGGTAAAAAAAGGAACAAAAAATCAATGTTGGAGTTTTGAAGAGGTAAAAAAAAAAAAAAGTTGGAGTTTTGAAGAGGTAAAAAAAAAAAAAAGTTGGAGTTTTGAAGAGGTAAAAAAAAAAAAAAATGTTATAGTTTTGAAGAGATAAAAAAAAAAAAAAAAAATTTGAGTTTTGAAGAGGCAAAAAAAAAAAATGTTGGAGTTTTGAAGAGGTAAAAAAAAAAAAGTTGGAGTTTTGAAGAGGTAAAAAAAGGAACAAAAAATCAATGTTGGAGTTTTGAAGAGGTTAAAAAAAAAAAAAAAAAAGTTGGAGTTTTGAAGAGGTAAAAAAAAAAAAAAAAAAAAAATTGTGGAGTTTTGAAGAGGTAAAAAAAGGAACAAAAAATCAATGTTAGAGTTTTGAAGAGGTAAAAAAAAAAAAAAAAAAAGTTGGAGTTTTGAAGAGGTAAAAAAAAAAAAAAAAAAAAAATTGTAGAGTTTTGAAGAGGTAAAAAATAAAAAAAAAATTGGAGTTTTGAAGAGGTAAAAAAAGGAACAAAAAATCAATGTTGGAGTTTTGAAGAGGTAAAAAAAAAAAAAAAGTTGGAGTTTTGAAGAGGTAAAAAAAAAAAAAAAAAAAAATTGTGGAGTTTTGAAGAGGTAAAAAAAGGAACAAAAAATCAATGTTGGAGTTTTGAAGAGGTTAAAAAAAAAAAAAAAAAAGTTGGAGTTTTGAAGAGGTAAAAAAAAAAAATAAAAAAAATTGTGGAGTTTTGAAGAGGTAAAAAAAAGGAACAAAAAATCAATGTTAGAGTTTTGAAGAGCTAAAAAAAAAAAAAAAAAAAGTTGGAGTTTTGAAGAGGTAAAAAGAAATAAAAAAAAGTTGGAGTTTTGAAGAGGTAAAAAAAAAAAAAAAATGTAGGAGTTTTGAAGAGGTAAAAAGAAATAAAAAAAAGTTGGAGTTTTGAAGAGGTAAAAAAAAAAAAAAAAAAAATTTGGAGTTTTGAAGAGGAAAAAAAAAAAAAAAAAAATTGTGGAGTTTTGAAGAGGTAAAAAAAGGAACAAAAAATCAATGTTGGAGTTTTGAAGAGGTAAAAAAAAAAAGAAAATTGAGTTTTGAAGAGGTAAAAAAAAAAAAAAAAAAATTGTGGAGGTAAAAATAAAAAAAAAGTTGGAGTTTTGAAGAGGTAAAAAAAAAAAAAAAGAAAATTGTGGAGGTAAAAAAAAAAAAAAATTTAGGAGTTTTGAAGAGGTAAAAAGAAAAAAAAAATTGAGTTTTGAAGAGGTAAAAAAATATATAAAAAAAATTGTGGAGTTTTGAAGAGGTAAAAAAAAATAAAAAAAAAGTTGGAGTTTTGAAGAGGTAAAAAAAAAAAAAAAAAAAATCAATGTTGGAGTTCTGAAGAGGTAAAAAAAAATAAAAAAAAAGTTGGAGTTTTGAAGAGGTAAAAAAAAAAAATGGAGTTTTGAAGAGGTAAAAAAAAAAAAAAAAAATTGTGGAGGTAAAAAAAAAAAAAAATTTAGGAGTTTTGAAGAGGTAAAAAAAAATAAAAAAAAAGTTGGAGTTTTGAAGAGGTAAAAAAAAAAAAAAAAAATCAATGTTGGAGTTCTGAAGAGGTAAAAAAAAATAAAAAAAAAGTTGGAGTTTTGAAGAGGTAAAAAAAAAAAAAAAGAAAATTGTGGAGGTAAAAAAAAAAAAAAGGAGTTTTGAAGAGGTAAAAAAAAAAAAAAAAAAATTGTGGAGGTAAAAAAAAAAAAAAATTTAGGAGTTTTGAAGAGGTAAAAAAAAATAAAAAAAAAGTTGGAGTTTTGAAGAGGTAAATAAAAAAAATAAAAAAAAAATCAATGTTGGAGTTCTGAAGAGGTAAAAAAAAATAAAAAAAAAGTTGGAGTTTTGAAGAGGTAAAAAAAAAAAAAAAAAAATCAATGTTGGAGTTTTGAAGAGGTAAAAAAAAAATAAAAAATGTGGAGTTTTGAAGAGGTTAAAAAAAAAAAAGTTGGAGTTTTGAAGAGGTAAAAAAAAAAAATTGTGGAGTTTTGAAGAGGTAAAAAAAAAAAAAATTGGAGTTTTGAAGAGGTAAAAAAAAAAAAAAATTGTAGTTTTGAAGAGGTAAAAAAAAAATAAAAAAAAATTGGAGTTTTGAAGAGGTAAAAAAAAAAAAAAAAATTGTGGAGTTTTGAAGAGGTAAAAAAAAAATGGAGTTTTGAAGAGGTAAAAAAAAAAAAAAAAAAAATTGTGGAGGAAAAAAAAAAAAAATTTAGGAGTTTTGAAGAGGTAAAAAAAAATTAAAAAAAAGTTGGAGTTTTGAAGAGGTAAAAAAAAAAAAAAAAAAAATTGTGGAGTTTTGAAGAGGTAAAAAAAGGAACAAAAAATCAATGTTGGAGTTTTGAAGAGGTAAAAAAAAAAAAAAAATTGAGTTTTGAAGAGGTAAAAAAAAAAAAATGTTGGAGTTTTGAAGAGGTAAAAAAAAAAAAAAAGAAAATTGTGGAGGTAAAAAAAAAAAAAAGGAGTTTTGAAGAGGTAAAAAAAAAAAAAAAAAAATTGTGGAGGTAAAAAAAAAAAAAAATTTAGGAGTTTTGAAGAGGTAAAAAAAGGAACAAAAAATCAATGTTGGAGTTTTGAAGAGGTACAAAAAAAAAAAAAAGAAAATTGTGGAGGTAAATAAAAAAAAAAATTAGGAGTTTTGAAGAGGTAAAAAAAAATAAAAATAAAGTTGGAGTTTTGAAGAGGTAAAAAAAAAAAAAAAAAAAATTGTGGAGTTTTGAAGAGGTAAAAAAAGGAACAAAAAATCAATGTTGGAGTTTTGAAGAGGTAAAAAAAAAAAAAAAAAATTGAGTTTTGAAGAGGTAAAAAAAAAAAAATATTTTTGGAGTTTTGAAGAGGTAAAAAAAAAAAAAAGTTGGAGTTTTGAAGAGGTAAAAAAAAAAAAAAAAAATTTGGAGTTTTGAAGAGGTAAAAAAAATATTAAAAAAAGTTGGAGTTTTGAAGAGGTAAAAAAAAAAAAAAAAAAATTGTGGAGTTTTGAAGAGGTAAAAAAAGGAACAAAAAATCAATGTTGGAGTTTTGAAGAGGTAAAAAAAAAAAAAAAAAAATTGTGGAGTTTTGAAGAGGTAAAAAAAGGAACAAAAAATCGATGTTGGAGTTTTGAAGAGGTAAAAAAAAAAAAAATGTTGGAGTTTTGAAGAGGTAAAAAAAAAAAAAAAAAATTGTGGAGTTTTGAAGAGGTAAAAAAAAAAAAAAAAATGTAGGAGTTTTGAAGAGGAAAAAAAAAAATAAAAAATTGTGGAGTTTTGAAGAGGTAAAAAAAAAATGAAAAGTTGGAGTTTTGAAGAGGTAAAAAAAGGAACAAAAAATCAACGTTGGAGTTTTGAAGAGGTAAAAAAAAAATAAAAAGTTGGAGTTTTGAAGAGGTAAAAAAAGGAACAAAAAATCAATGTTGGAGTTTTGAAGAGGTAAAAAAAAAAAAAGAAAATTGTGGAGTTTTGAAGAGGTAAAAAAAAAAAAAATTGGAGTTTTGAAGAGGTAAAAAAAGGAACAAAAAATCAATGTTGGAGTTTTGAAGAGGTAAAAAAAAAAAAAATGTTGGAGTTTTGAAGAGGTAAAAAAAAATAAAAAATGTAGGAGTTTTGAAGAGGTAAAAAGAAATAAAAAAAAGTTGGAGTTTTGAAGAGGTAAAAAAAAAAAAAAAAAAAATTTGGAGTTTTGAAGAGGTAAAAAAAGGAACAAAAAATCAATGTTGGAGTTTTGAAGAGGTAAAAAAAAAAAAAATGTTGGAGTTTTGAAGAGGTAAAAAAAAAAAAAAAAATGTAGGAGTTTTGAAGAGGTAAAAAGAAATAAAAAAAAGTTGGAGTTTTGAAGAGGTAAAAAAAAAAAAAAAAAAATTTGGAGTTTTGAAGAGGTAAAAAAAGGAACAAAAAATCAATGTTGGAGTTTTGAAGAGGTAAAAAAAAAAAAAAAAAAGTTCGAGTTTTGAAGAGGTAAAAAAAAAATATAAAAAAAATTGTGGAGTTTTGAAGAGGTAAAAAAAGGAACAAAAAATCAATGTTGGAGTTTTGAAGAGGTAAAAAAAAAAAAATTTGGAGTTTTGAAGAGGTAAAAAAAGAAACAAAAAATCAATGTTGGAGTTTTGAAGAGGTAAAAAAAAAAAAAAAAAAGTTGGAGTTTTGAAGAGGTAAAAAAAAAATATAAAAAAATTGTGGAGTTTTGAAGAGGTAAAAAAAGGAACAAAAAATCAATGTTGGAGTTTTGAAGAGGTAAAAAAAAAAAAAATGTTGGAGTTTTGAAGAGGTAAAAAAAAAAAAAAAAAATGTAGGAGTTTTGAAGAGGTAAAAAGAAATAAAAAAAAAAATTTGGAGTTTTAAAGAGGAAAAAAAAAAAAAAAAAAATTGAGTTTTGAAGAGGTAAAAAAAAAAAAAATTGAGTTTTGAAGAGGTAAAAAAAAATAAAAAGTTGGAGTTTTGAAGAGGTAAAAAAAAAAAAAAAAAAAAAAATTGTGGAGTTTTGAAGAGGTAAAAAAAGGAACAAAAAATCAATGTTGGAGTTTTGAAGAGGTAAAAAAAAAAAAAAAAAATATTGTGGAGTTTTGAAGAGGTAAAAAAAGGAACAAAAAATCAATGTTGGAGTTTTGAAGAGGTAAAAAAAAAAAAAAATTGGAGTTTTGAAGAGGTAAAAAAAAAAAAAAGTTGGAGTTTTGAAGAGGTAAAAAAAAAAAAAAATGTTATAGTTTTGAAGAGATAAAAAAAAAAAAAAAAAATTTGAGTTTTGAAGAGGCAAAAAAAAAAAATGTTGGAGTTTTGAAGAGGTAAAAAAAAAAAAGTTGGAGTTTTGAAGAGGTAAAAAAAGGAACAAAAAATCAATGTTGGAGTTTTGAAGAGGTTAAAAAAAAAAAAAAAAAAGTTGGAGTTTTGAAGAGGTAAAAAAAAAAAAAAAAAAAAATTGTGGAGTTTTGAAGAGGTAAAAAAAGGAACAAAAAATCAATGTTAGAGTTTTGAAGAGCTAAAAAAAAAAAAAAAAAAAGTTGGAGTTTTGAAGAGGTAAAAAAAAAAAAAAAAAAAATTGTAGAGTTTTGAAGAGGTAAAAAATAAAAAAAAAATTGGAGTTTTGAAGAGGTAAAAAAAGGAACAAAAAATCAATGTTGGAGTTTTGAAGAGGTAAAAAAAAAAAAAAGTTGGAGTTTTGAAGAGGTAAAAAAAAAAAAAAAAAAAAATTGTGGAGTTTTGAAGAGGTAAAAAAAGGAACAAAAAATCAATGTTGGAGTTTTGAAGAGGTAAAAAAAAAAAATAAAAAAAATTGTGGAGTTTTGAAGAGGTAAAAAAAAGGAACAAAAAATCAATGTTAGAGTTTTGAAGAGCTAAAAAAAAAAAAAAAAAAAGTTGGAGTTTTGAAGAGGTAAAAAAAAAAAAAAAAAAAATTGTAGAGTTTTGAAGAGGTAAAAAAAAAAAAAATGTTGGAGTTTTGAAGAGGTAAAAAAAAAAATAAAATGTAGGAGTTTTGAAGAGGTAAAAAAAGGAACAAAAAATCAATGTTGGAGTTTTGAAGAGGTAAAAAAAAAAAAAAGTTGGAGTTTTGAAGAGGTAAAAAAAAAAAAAAGTTGGAGTTTTGAAGAGGTAAAAAAAAAAAAAAATGTTATAGTTTTGAAGAGATAAAAAAAAAAAAAAAAAATTTGAGTTTTGAAGAGGCAAAAAAAAAAAATGTTGGAGTTTTGAAGAGGTAAAAAAAAAAAAGTTGGAGTTTTGAAGAGGTAAAAAAAGGAACAAAAAATCAATGTTGGAGTTTTGAAGAGGTTAAAAAAAAAAAAAAAAAAGTTGGAGTTTTGAAGAGGTAAAAAAAAAAAATAAAAAAAATTGTGGAGTTTTGAAGAGGTAAAAAAAGGAACAAAAAATCAATGTTAGAGTTTTGAAGAGCTAAAAAAAAAAAAAAAAAAAGTTGGAGTTTTGAAGAGGTAAAAAAAAAAAAAAAAAAAATTGTAGAGTTTTGAAGAGGTAAAAAATAAAAAAAAAATTGGAGTTTTGAAGAGGTAAAAAAAAAAAAAAAGTTGGAGTTTTGAAGAGGTAAAAAAAAAAAAAAAAAAAAATTGTGGAGTTTTGAAGAGGTAAAAAAAGGAACAAAAAATCAATGTTGGAGTTTTGAAGAGGTTAAAAAAAAAAAAAAAAAAGTTGGAGTTTTGAAGAGGTAAAAAAAAAAAATAAAAAAAATTGTGGAGTTTTGAAGAGGTAAAAAAAAGGAACAAAAAATCAATGTTAGAGTTTTGAAGAGCTAAAAAAAAAAAAAAAAAAAGTTGGAGTTTTGAAGAGGTAAAAAAAAAAAAAAAAAAAATTGTAGAGTTTTGAAGAGGTAAAAAAAAAAAAAATGTTGGAGTTTTGAAGAGGTAAAAAAAAAAAAAAAATGTAGGAGTTTTGAAGAGGTAAAAAGAAATAAAAAAAAGTTGGAGTTTTGAAGAGGTAAAAAAAAAAAAAAAAAAAATTTGGAGTTTTGAAGAGGAAAAAAAAAAAAAAAAAAATTGTGGAGTTTTGAAGAGGTAAAAAAAGGAACAAAAAATCAATGTTGGAGTTTTGAAGAGGTAAAAAAAAAAAAGAAAATTGAGTTTTGAAGAGGTAAAAAAAAAAAAAAAAAAATTGTGGAGGTAAAAATAAAAAAAAAGTTGGAGTTTTGAAGAGGTAAAAAAAAAAAAAATGGAGTTTTGAAGAGGTAAAAAAAAAAAAAAAGAAAATTGTGGAGGTAAAAAAAAAAAAAAATTTAGGAGTTTTGAAGAGGTAAAAAGAAAAAAAAAATTGAGTTTTGAAGAGGTAAAAAAATATATAAAAAAAATTGTGGAGTTTTGAAGAGGTAAAAAAAAATAAAAAAAAAGTTGGAGTTTTGAAGAGGTAAAAAAAAAAAAAAAAAAAAATCAATGTTGGAGTTCTGAAGAGGTAAAAAAAAATAAAAAAAAAGTTGGAGTTTTGAAGAGGTAAAAAAAAAAAATGGAGTTTTGAAGAGGTAAAAAAAAAAAAAAAAAATTGTGGAGGTAAAAAAAAAAAAAAATTTAGGAGTTTTGAAGAGGTAAAAAAAAATAAAAAAAAAGTTGGAGTTTTGAAGAGGTAAAAAAAAAAAAAAAAAATCAATGTTGGAGTTCTGAAGAGGTAAAAAAAAATAAAAAAAAAGTTGGAGTTTTGAAGAGGTAAAAAAAAAAAAAAAAAAATCAATGTTGGAGTTTTGAAGAGGTAAAAAAAAAAAATTGTGGAGTTTTGAAGAGGTAAAAAAAAAAAAATTGGAGTTTTGAAGAGGTAAAAAAAAAAAAAAAATTGTAGTTTTGAAGAGGTAAAAAAAAAATAAAAAAAAATTGGAGTTTTGAAGAGGTAAAAAAAAAAAAAAAAATTGTGGAGTTTTGAAGAGGTAAAAAAAAAAAAAAAAAAATTGTGGAGGCAAAAAAAAAAAAAATTTAGGAGTTTTGAAGAGGTAAAAAAAAATTAAAAAAAAGTTGGAGTTTTGAAGAGGTAAAAAAAAAATAAAAAAAAATTGTGGAGTTTTGAAGAGGTAAAAAAAGGAACAAAAAATCAATGTTGGAGTTTTGAAGAGGTAAAAAAAAAAAAAAAAATTGAGTTTTGAAGAGGTAAAAAAAAAAAAATGTTGGAGTTTTGAAGAGGTAAAAAAAAAAAAAAAGAAAATTGTGGAGGTAAAAAAAAAAAAAAGGAGTTTTGAAGAGGTAAAAAAAAAAAAAAAAAAATTGTGGAGGTAAAAAAAAAAAAAAATTTAGGAGTTTTGAAGAGGTAAAAAAAAATAAAAAAAAAGTTGGAGTTTTGAAGAGGTAAATAAAAAAAAAAAAAAAAAAATCAATGTTGGAGTTCTGAAGAGGTAAAAAAAAATAAAAAAAAAGTTGGAGTTTTGAAGAGGTAAAAAAAAAAAAAAAAAAATCAATGTTGGAGTTTTGAAGAGGTAAAAAAAAAATAAAAAATGTGGAGTTTTGAAGAGGTTAAAAAAAAAAAAGTTGGAGTTTTGAAGAGGTAAAAAAAAAAAATTGTGGAGTTTTGAAGAGGTAAAAAAAAAAAAAATTGGAGTTTTGAAGAGGTAAAAAAAAAAAAAAAATTGTAGTTTTGAAGATGTAAAAAAAAAATAAAAAAAAATTGGAGTTTTGAAGAGGTAAAAAAAAAAAAAAAAATTGTGGAGTTTTGAAGAGGTAAAAAAAAAATGGAGTTTTGAAGAGGTAAAAAAAAAAAAAAAAAAATTGTGGAGGCAAAAAAAAAAAAAATTTAGGAGTTTTGAAGAGGTAAAAAAAAATTAAAAAAAAGTTGGAGTTTTGAAGAGGTAAAAAAAAAAAAAAAAAAAATTGTGGAGTTTTGAAGAGGTAAAAAAAGGAACAAAAAATCAATGTTGGAGTTTTGAAGAGGTAAAAAAAAAAAAAAAAATTGAGTTTTGAAGAGGTAAAAAAAAAAAAATGTTGGAGTTTTGAAGAGGTAAAAAAAAAAAAAAAGAAAATTGTGGAGGTAAAAAAAAAAAAAAGGAGTTTTGAAGAGGTAAAAAAAAAAAAAAAAAATTGTGGAGGTAAAAAAAAAAAAAAATTTAGGAGTTTTGAAGAGGTAAAAAAAGGAACAAAAAATCAATGTTGGAGTTTTGAAGAGGTACAAAAAAAAAAAAAAGAAAATTGTGGAGGTAAATAAAAAAAAAAATTAGGAGTTTTGAAGAGGTAAAAAAAAATAAAAATAAAGTTGGAGTTTTGAAGAGGTAAAAAAAAAAAAAAAAAAAATTGTGGAGTTTTGAAGAGGTAAAAAAAGGAACAAAAAATCAATGTTGGAGTTTTGAAGAGGTAAAAAAAAAAAAAAAAAAATTGAGTTTTGAAGAGGTAAAAAAAAAAAAAAAAATTTGGAGTTTTGAAGAGGTAAAAAAAAAAAAAAAGTTGGAGTTTTGAAGAGGTAAAAAAAAAAAAAAAAAAATTTGGAGTTTTGAAGAGGTAAAAAAAATATTAAAAAAAGTTGGAGTTTTGAAGAGGTAAAAAAAAAAAAAAAAAAATTGTGGAGTTTTGAAGAGGTAAAAAAAGGAACAAAAAATCAATGTTGGAGTTTTGAAGAGGTAAAAAAAAAAAAAAAAAAAATTGTGGAGTTTTGAAGAGGTAAAAAAAGGAACAAAAAATCGATGTTGGAGTTTTGAAGAGGTAAAAAAAAAAAAAATGTTGGAGTTTTGAAGAGGTAAAAAAAAAAAAAAAAAATTGTGGAGTTTTGAAGAGGTAAAAAAAAAAAAAAAAATGTAGGAGTTTTGAAGAGGAAAAAAAAAAATAAAAAATTGTGGAGTTTTGAAGAGGTAAAAAAAAATGAAAAGTTGGAGTTTTGAAGAGGTAAAAAAAGGAACAAAAAATCAACGTTGGAGTTTTGAAGAGGTAAAAAAAAAATAAAAAGTTGGAGTTTTGAAGAGGTAAAAAAAGGAACAAAAAATCAATGTTGGAGTTTTGAAGAGGTAAAAAAAAAAAAAAATTTGGAGTTTTGAAGAGGTAAAAAAAGGAACAAAAAATCAATGTTGGAGTTTTGAAGAGGTAAAAAAAAAAAAAATGTTGGAGTTTTGAAGAGGTAAAAAAAAATAAAAAATGTAGGAGTTTTGAAGAGGTAAAAAGAAATAAAAAAAAGTTGGAGTTTTGAAGAGGTAAAAAAAAAAAAAAAAAAATTTGGAGTTTTGAAGAGGTAAAAAAAGGAACAAAAAATCAATGTTGGAGTTTTGAAGAGGTAAAAAAAAAAAAAATGTTGGAGTTTTGAAGAGGTAAAAAAAAAAAAAAAAATGTAGGAGTTTTGAAGAGGTAAAAAGAAATAAAAAAAGTTGGAGTTTTGAAGAGGTAAAAAAAAAAAAAAAAAAAATTGGAGTTTTGAAGAGGTAAAAAAAGGAACAAAAAATCAATGTTGGAGTTTTGAAGAGGTAAAAAAAAAAAAAAAAAAGTTCGAGTTTTGAAGAGGTAAAAAAAAAATATAAAAAAAATTGTGGAGTTTTGAAGAGGTAAAAAAAGGAACAAAAAATCAATGTTGGAGTTTTGAAGAGGTAAAAAAAAAAAAATTTGGAGTTTTGAAGAGGTAAAAAAAGGAACAAAAAATCAATGTTGGAGTTTTGAAGAGGTAAAAAAAAAAAAAAAAAGTTGGAGTTTTGAAGAGGTAAAAAAAAAATATAAAAAAATTGTGGAGTTTTGAAGAGGTAAAAAAAGGAACAAAAAATCAATGTTGGAGTTTTGAAGAGGTAAAAAAAAAAAAAATGTTGGAGTTTTGAAGAGGTAAAAAAAAAAAAAAAATGTAGGAGTTTTGAAGAGGTAAAAAGAAATAAAAAAAAAAATTTGGAGTTTTAAAGAGGAAAAAAAAAAAAAAAAAAATTGAGTTTTGAAGAGGTAAAAAGAAAAAAATTGAGTTTTGAAGAGGTAAAAAAAAATAAAAAGTTGGAGTTTTGAAGAGGTAAAAAAAAAAAAAAAAAAAAATTGTGGAGTTTTGAAGAGGTAAAAAAAGGAACAAAAAATCAATGTTGGAGTTTTGAAGAGGTAAAAAAAAAAAAATGGAGTTTTGAAGAGGTAAAAAAAAAAAAAAAAAAAAATTGTGGAGGTAAAAAAAAAAAAAAATTTAGGAGTTTTCAAGAGGTAAAAAAAAATAAAAATAAAGTTGGAGTTTTGAAGAGGTAAAAAAAAAATTGTGGAGTTTTGAAGAGGTAAAAAAAGGAACAAAAAATCAATGTTGGAGTTTTGAAGAGGTAAAAAAAAAAAAAAAATTTTGGAGTTTTGAAGAGGTAAAAAAAAAAAAATGTTGGAGTTTTGAAGAGGTAAAAAAAAAAAAGTTGGAGTTTTGAAGAGGTAAAAAAAGGAACAAAAAATCAATGTTGGAGTTTTGAAGAGGTTAAAAAAAAAAAAAAAAAGTTGGAGTTTTGAAGAGGTAAAAAAAAAAAATAAAAAAAATTGTGGAGTTTTGAAGAGGTAAAAAAAGGAACAAAAAATCAATGTTAGAGTTTTGAAGAGCTAAAAAAAAAAAAAAAAAAAGTTGGAGTTTTGAAGAGGTAAAAAAAAAAAAAAAAAATTGTAGAGTTTTGAAGAGGTAAAAAAAGGAACAACAAAATCAATGTTGGAGTTTTGAAGAGGTAAAAAAAAAAAAAAAAAAGTTGGAGTTTTGAAGAGGTAAAAAAAAAATATAAAAAAAATTGTGGAGTTTTGAAGAGGTAAAAAAAGGAACAAAAAATCAATGTTGGAGTTTTGAAGAGGTAAAAAAAAAAAAAATAAATTTAGGAGTTTTGAAGAGGTAAAAAGAAAAAAAAATTGTGGAGTTTTGAAGAGGTAAAAAAAAAAAAAATGTTATAGTTTTGAAGAGATAAAAAAAAAAAAAAAATTGAGTTTTGAAGAGGCAAAAAAATAAATGTTGGAGTTTTGAAGAGGTAAAAAAAAAAAAAGTTGGAGTTTTGAAGAGGTAAAAAAAGGAACAAAAAATCAATGTTGGAGTTTTGAAGAGGTTAAAAAAAAAAAAAAAAAAGTTGGAGTTTTGAAGAGGTAAAAAAAAAAAAAAAAAAAAATTGTGGAGTTTTGAAGAGGTAAAAAAAGGAACAAAAAATCAATGTTAGAGTTTTGAAGAGCTAAAAAAAAAAAAAAAAAAGTTGGAGTTTTGAAGAGGTAAAAAAAAAAAAAAAAATTGTAGAGTTTTGAAGAGGTAAAAAATAAAAAAAAATTTGGAGTTTTGAAGAGGTAAAAAAAGGAACAACAAAATCAATGTTGGAGTTTTGAAGAGGTAAAAAAAAAAAAAAAAAAGTTGGAGTTTTGAAGAGGTAAAAAAAAAATATAAAAAAAATTGTGGAGTTTTGAAGAGGTAAAAAAAGGAACAAAAAATCAATGTTGGAGTTTTGAAGAGGTAAAAAAAAAAAAAAAAAAATTTAGGAGTTTTGAAGAGTTAAAAAAAAAAAAAAATTGAGTTTTGAAGAGGCAAAAAAATAAATGTTGGAGTTTTGAAGAGGTAAAAAAAATATAAAAAAAAATTGTGGAGTTTTGAAGAGGTAAAAAAAAAAATGGAGTTTTGAAGAGGTAAAAAAAAAGTTGGAGTTTTGAAGAGGTAAAAAAAAAATATAAAAAAAATTGTGGAGTTTTGAAGAGGTAAAAAAAGGAACAAAAAATCAATGTTGGAGTTTTGAAGAGGTAAAAAAAAAAAAAAAAAAATTTAGGAGTTTTGAAGAGGTAAAAAAAAAAAAAAATTGAGTTTTGAAGAGGTAAAAAAAGGAACAAAAAATCAATGTTGGAGTTTTGAAGAGGTAAAAAAAATATAAAAAAAAATTGTGGAGTTTTGAAGAGGTAAAAAAAAAAATGGAGTTTTGAAGAGGTAAAAAAAAAAAAAAAGAAAATTGTGGAGGTAAAAAAAAAAAAAAAAAGTTGGAGTTTTGAAGAGGTAAAAAATAAAAAAAAAATTGGAGTTTTGAAGAGGTAAAAAAAGGAACAACAAAATCAATGTTGGAGTTTTGAAGAGGTAAAAAAAAAAAAAAAAAAGTTGGAGTTTTGAAGAGGTAAAAAAAAAATATAAAAAAAATTGTGGAGTTTTGAAGAGGTAAAAAAAGGAACAAAAAATCAATGTTGGAGTTTTGAAGAGGTAAAAAAAAAAAAAATGTTGGAGTTTTGAAGAGGTAAAAAAAAAAAAAAAAAAATTGTGGAGTTTTGAAGAGGTAAAAAAAAAAAAAAAAAATGTAGGAGTTTTGAAGAGGAAAAAAAAAAAAAAAAAATTGTGGAGTTTTGAAGAGGTAAAAAAAAAATGAAAAGTTGGAGTTTTGAAGAGGTAAAAAAAGGAACAAAAAATCAACGTTGGAGTTTTGAAGAGGTAAAAAAAAAATAAAAAGTTGGAGTTTTGAAGAGGTAAAAAAAGGAACAAAAAATCAATGTTGGAGTTTTGAAGAGGTAAAAAAAAAAAAAGAAAATTGTGGAGTTTTGAAGAGGTAAAAAAAAAAAAAAATTGGAGTTTTGAAGAGGTAAAAAAAGGAACAAAAAATCAATGTTGGAGTTTTGAAGAGGTAAAAAAAAAAAAAATGTTGGAGTTTTGAAGAGGTAAAAAAAAATAAAAAATGTAGGAGTTTTGAAGAGGTAAAAAGAAATAAAAAAAAGTTGGAGTTTTGAAGAGGTAAAAAAAAAAAAAAAAAAATTTGGAGTTTTGAAGAGGTAAAAAAAGGAACAAAAAATCAATGTTGGAGTTTTGAAGAGGTAAAAAAAAAAAAAATGTTGGAGTTTTGAAGAGGTAAAAAAAAAAAAAAAAATGTAGGAGTTTTGAAGAGGTAAAAAGAAATAAAAAAAGTTGGAGTTTTGAAGAGGTAAAAAAAAAAAAAAAAAAATTTGGAGTTTTGAAGAGGTAAAAAAAGGAACAAAAAATCAATGTTGGAGTTTTGAAGAGGTAAAAAAAAAAAAAAAAAAGTTCGAGTTTTGAAGAGGTAAAAAAAAAATATAAAAAAAATTGTGGAGTTTTGAAGAGGTAAAAAAAAGGAACAAAAAATCAATGTTGGAGTTTTGAAGAGGTAAAAAAAAAAAATTTGGAGTTTTGAAGAGGTAAAAAAAGGAACAAAAAATCAATGTTGGAGTTTTGAAGAGGTAAAAAAAAAAAAAAAAAGTTGGAGTTTTGAAGAGGTAAAAAAAAAATATAAAAAAATTGTGGAGTTTTGAAGAGGTAAAAAAAGGAACAAAAAATCAATGTTGGAGTTTTGAAGAGGTAAAAAAAAAAAAAATGTTGGAGTTTTGAAGAGGTAAAAAAAAAAAAAAAAATGTAGGAGTTTTGAAGAGGTAAAAAGAAATAAAAAAAAAAATTTGGAGTTTTAAAGAGGAAAAAAAAAAAAAAAAAAATTGAGTTTTGAAGAGGTAAAAAAAAAAAAAAAATGAGTTTTGAAGAGGTAAAAAAAAATAAAAAGTTGGAGTTTTGAAGAGGTAAAAAAAAAAAAAAAAAAAATTGTAGAGTTTTGAAGAGGTAAAAAAAGGAACAAAAAATCAATGTTGGAGTTTTGAAGAGGTAAAAAAAAAAAAAAAAAAATTGTGGAGTTTTGAAGAGGTAAAAAAAGGAACAAAAAATCAATGTTGGAGTTTTGAAGAGGTAAAAAAAAAAAAAAAATTTTGGAGTTTTGAAGAGGTAAAAAAAAAAAAATGTTGGAGTTTTGAAGAGGTAAAAAAAAAAAAGTTGGAGTTTTGAAGAGGTAAAAAAATGAACAAAAAATCAATGTTGGAGTTTTGAAGAGGTTAAAAAAAAAAAAAAAAAGTTGGAGTTTTGAAGAGGTAAAAAAAAAAAATAAAAAAAATTGTGGAGTTTTGAAGAGGTAAAAAAAGGAACAAAAAATCAATGTTAGAGTTTTGAAGAGCTAAAAAAAAAATAAAAAAAAGTTGGAGTTTTGAAGAGGTAAAAAAAAAAAAAAATTGTAGAGTTTTGAAGAGGTAAAAAATAAAAAAAAATTTGGAGTTTTGAAGAGGTAAAAAAAGGAACAACAAAATCAATGTTGGAGTTTTGAAGAGGTAAAAAAAAAAAAAAAAAAGTTGGAGTTTTGAAGAGGTAAAAAAAAAATATAAAAAAAATTGTGGAGTTTTGAAGAGGTAAAAAAAGGAACAAAAAATCAATGTTGGAGTTTTGAAGAGGTAAAAAAAAAAAAAAAAAATTTAGGAGTTTTGAAGAGGTAAAAAGAAAAAAAAATTGTGGAGTTTTGAAGAGGTAAAAAAAAAAAAAATGTTATAGTTTTGAAGAGATAAAAAAAAAAAAAAAAATTGAGTTTTGAAGAGGCAAAAAAATAAATGTTGGAGTTTTGAAGAGGTAAAAAAAAAAAAAGTTGGAGTTTTGAAGAGGTAAAAAAAGGAACAAAAAATCAATGTTGGAGTTTTGAAGAGGTTAAAAAAAAAAAAAAAAAGTTGGAGTTTTGAAGAGGTAAAAAAAAAAAAAAAAAAAATTGTGGAGTTTTGAAGAGGTAAAAAAAGGAACAAAAAATCAATGTTAGAGTTTTGAAGAGCTAAAAAAAAAAAAAAAAAAAGTTGGAGTTTTGAAGAGGTAAAAAAAAAAAAAAAAATTGTAGAGTTTTGAAGAGGTAAAAAATAAAAAAAAATTTGGAGTTTTGAAGAGGTAAAAAAAGGAACAACAAAATCAATGTTGGAGTTTTGAAGAGGTAAAAAAAAAAAAAAAAAAGTTGGAGTTTTGAAGAGGTAAAAAAAAAATATAAAAAAAATTGTGGAGTTTTGAAGAGGTAAAAAAAGGAACAAAAAATCAATGTTGGAGTTTTGAAGAGGTAAAAAAAAAAAAAAAAAAATTTAGGAGTTTTGAAGAGGTAAAAAAAAAAAAAAATTGAGTTTTGAAGAGGCAAAAAAATAAATGTTGGAGTTTTGAAGAGGTAAAAAAAAAAAAAGTTGGAGTTTTGAAGAGGTAAAAAAAGGAACAAAAAATCAATGTTGGAGTTTTGAAGAGGTAAAAAAAATATTAAAAAAAATTGTGGAGTTTTGAAGAGGTAAAAAAAAAAATGGAGTTTTGAAGAGGTAAAAAAAAAGTTGGAGTTTTGAAGAGGTAAAAAAAAAATATAAAAAAAATTGTGGAGTTTTGAAGAGGTAAAAAAAGGAACAAAAAATCAATGTTGGAGTTTTGAAGAGGTAAAAAAAAAAAAAAAAAATTTAGGAGTTTTGAAGAGGTAAAAAGAAAAAAAAATTGTGGAGTTTTGAAGAGGTAAAAAAAAAAAAAATGTTATAGTTTTGAAGAGATAAAAAAAAAAAAAAAAATTGAGTTTTGAAGAGGCAAAAAAATAAATGTTGGAGTTTTGAAGAGGTAAAAAAAAAAAAAGTTGGAGTTTTGAAGAGGTAAAAAAAGGAACAAAAAATCAATGTTGGAGTTTTGAAGAGGTTAAAAAAAAAAAAAAAAAAGTTGGAGTTTTGAAGAGGTAAAAAAAAAAAAAAAAAAAAATTGTGGAGTTTTGAAGAGGTAAAAAAAGGAACAAAAAATCAATGTTAGAGTTTTGAAGAGCTAAAAAAAAAAAAAAAAAAAGTTGGAGTTTTGAAGAGGTAAAAAAAAAAAAAAAAATTGTAGAGTTTTGAAGAGGTAAAAAATAAAAAAAAATTTGGAGTTTTGAAGAGGTAAAAAAAGGAACAACAAAATCAATGTTGGAGTTTTGAAGAGGTAAAAAAAAAAAAAAAAAAGTTGGAGTTTTGAAGAGGTAAAAAAAAAATATAAAAAAAATTGTGGAGTTTTGAAGAGGTAAAAAAAGGAACAAAAAATCAATGTTGGAGTTTTGAAGAGGTAAAAAAAAAAAAAAAAAATTTAGGAGTTTTGAAGAGTTAAAAAAAAAAAAAAATTGAGTTTTGAAGAGGCAAAAAAATAAATGTTGGAGTTTTGAAGAGGTAAAAAAAAAAAAAGTTGGAGTTTTGAAGAGGTAAAAAAAGGAACAAAAAATCAATGTTGGAGTTTTGAAGAGGTAAAAAAAATATAAAAAAAAATTGTGGAGTTTTGAAGAGGTAAAAAAAAAAATGGAGTTTTGAAGAGGTAAAAAAAAAGTTGGAGTTTTGAAGAGGTAAAAAAAAAATATAAAAAAAATTGTGGAGTTTTGAAGAGGTAAAAAAAGGAACAAAAAATCAATGTTGGAGTTTTGAAGAGGTAAAAAAAAAAAAAAAAAATTTAGGAGTTTTGAAGAGGTAAAAAAAAAAAAAAATTGAGTTTTGAAGAGGTAAAAAAAGGAACAAAAAATCAATGTTGGAGTTTTGAAGAGGTAAAAAAAATATAAAAAAAAATTGTGGAGTTTTGAAGAGGTAAAAAAAAAAATGGAGTTTTGAAGAGGTAAAAAAAAAAAAAAAGAAAATTGTGGAGGTAAAAAAAAAAAAAAAAAGTTGGAGTTTTGAAGAGGTAAAAAATAAAAAAAAAATTGGAGTTTTGAAGAGGTAAAAAAAGGAACAACAAAATCAATGTTGGAGTTTTGAAGAGGTAAAAAAAAAAAAAAAAAAGTTGGAGTTTTGAAGAGGTAAAAAAAAAATATAAAAAAAATTGTGGAGTTTTGAAGAGGTAAAAAAAGGAACAAAAAATCAATGTTGGAGTTTTGAAGAGGTAAAAAAAAAAAAAATGTTGGAGTTTTGAAGAGGTAAAAAAAAAAAAAAAAAAATTGTGGAGTTTTGAAGAGGTAAAAAAAAAAAAAAAAATGTAGGAGTTTTGAAGAGGAAAAAAAAAAAAAAAAAATTGTGGAGTTTTGAAGAGGTAAAAAAAAAATGAAAAGTTGGAGTTTTGAAGAGGTAAAAAAAGGAACAAAAAATCAACGTTGGAGTTTTGAAGAGGTAAAAAAAAAATAAAAAGTTGGAGTTTTGAAGAGGTAAAAAAAGGAACAAAAAATCAATGTTGGAGTTTTGAAGAGGTAAAAAAAAAAAAAGAAAATTGTGGAGTTTTGAAGAGGTAAAAAAAAAAAAAAATTGGAGTTTTGAAGAGGTAAAAAAAGGAACAAAAAATCAATGTTGGAGTTTTGAAGAGGTAAAAAAAAAAAAATGTTGGAGTTTTGAAGAGGTAAAAAAAAATAAAAAATGTAGGAGTTTTGAAGAGGTAAAAAGAAATAAAAAAAAGTTGGAGTTTTGAAGAGGTAAAAAAAAAAAAAAAAAAATTTGGAGTTTTGAAGAGGTAAAAAAAGGAACAAAAAATCAATGTTGGAGTTTTGAAGAGGTAAAAAAAAAAAAAATGTTGGAGTTTTGAAGAGGTAAAAAAAAAAAAAAAATGTAGGAGTTTTGAAGAGGTAAAAAGAAATAAAAAAAGTTGGAGTTTTGAAGAGGTAAAAAAAAAAAAAAAAAACATTTGGAGTTTTGAAGAGGTAAAAAAAGGAACAAAAAATCAATGTTGGAGTTTTGAAGAGGTAAAAAAAAAAAAAAAAAAGTTCGAGTTTTGAAGAGGTAAAAAAAAAATATAAAAAAAATTGTGGAGTTTTGAAGAGGTAAAAAAAGGAACAAAAAATCAATGTTGGAGTTTTGAAGAGGTAAAAAAAAAAAATTTGGAGTTTTGAAGAGGTAAAAAAAGGAACAAAAAATCAATGTTGGAGTTTTGAAGAGGTAAAAAAAAAAAAAAAAAGTTGGAGTTTTGAAGAGGTAAAAAAAAAATATAAAAAAATTGTGGAGTTTTGAAGAGGTAAAAAAAGGAACAAAAAATCAATGTTGGAGTTTTGAAGAGGTAAAAAAAAAAAAAATGTTGGAGTTTTGAAGAGGTAAAAAAAAAAAAAAAAATGTAGGAGTTTTGAAGAGGTAAAAAGAAATAAAAAAAAAAATTTGGAGTTTTAAAGAGGAAAAAAAAAAAAAAAAAAATTGAGTTTTGAAGAGGTAAAAAAAAAAAAAAAATGAGTTTTGAAGAGGTAAAAAAAAATAAAAAGTTGGAGTTTTGAAGAGGTAAAAAAAAAAAAAAAAAAAAATTGTAGAGTTTTGAAGAGGTAAAAAAAGGAACAAAAAATCAATGTTGGAGTTTTGAAGAGGTAAAAAAAAAAAAAAAAAAATTGTGGAGTTTTGAAGAGGTAAAAAAAGGAACAAAAAATCAATGTTGGAGTTTTGAAGAGGTAAAAAAAAAAAAAAAATTTTGGAGTTTTGAAGAGGTAAAAAAAAAAAAGTTGGAGTTTTGAAGAGGTAAAAAAAGGAACAAAAAATCAATGTTGGAGTTTTGAAGAGGTTAAAAAAAAAAAAAAAAAGTTGGAGTTTTGAAGAGGTAAAAAAAAAAAATAAAAAAAATTGTGGAGTTTTGAAGAGGTAAAAAAAGGAACAAAAAATCAATGTTAGAGTTTTGAAGAGCTAAAAAAAAAATAAAAAAAAGTTGGAGTTTTGAAGAGGTAAAAAAAAAAAAAAATTGTAGAGTTTTGAAGAGGTAAAAAATAAAAAAAAATTTGGAGTTTTGAAGAGGTAAAAAAAGGAACAACAAAATCAATGTTGGAGTTTTGAAGAGGTAAAAAAAAAAAAAAAAAAGTTGGAGTTTTGAAGAGGTAAAAAAAAAATATAAAAAAAATTGTGGAGTTTTGAAGAGGTAAAAAAAGGAACAAAAAATCAATGTTGGAGTTTTGAAGAGGTAAAAAAAAAAAAAAAAAATTTAGGAGTTTTGAAGAGGTAAAAAGAAAAAAAAATTGTGGAGTTTTGAAGAGGTAAAAAAAAAAAAAATGTTATAGTTTTGAAGAGATAAAAAAAAAAAAAAAAATTGAGTTTTGAAGAGGCAAAAAAATAAATGTTGGAGTTTTGAAGAGGTAAAAAAAAAAAAAGTTGGAGTTTTGAAGAGGTAAAAAAAGGAACAAAAAATCAATGTTGGAGTTTTGAAGAGGTTAAAAAAAAAAAAAAAAAAGTTGGAGTTTTGAAGAGGTAAAAAAAAAAAAAAAAAAAATTGTGGAGTTTTGAAGAGGTAAAAAAAGGAACAAAAAATCAATGTTAGAGTTTTGAAGAGCTAAAAAAAAAAAAAAAAAAAGTTGGAGTTTTGAAGAGGTAAAAAAAAAAAAAAAAATTGTAGAGTTTTGAAGAGGTAAAAAATAAAAAAAAATTTGGAGTTTTGAAGAGGTAAAAAAAGGAACAACAAAATCAATGTTGGAGTTTTGAAGAGGTAAAAAAAAAAAAAAAAAGTTGGAGTTTTGAAGAGGTAAAAAAAAAATATAAAAAAAATTGTGGAGTTTTGAAGAGGTAAAAAAAGGAACAAAAAATCAATGTTGGAGTTTTGAAGAGGTAAAAAAAAAAAAAAAAAAATTTAGGAGTTTTGAAGAGGTAAAAAAAAAAAAAAATTGAGTTTTGAAGAGGCAAAAAAATAAATGTTGGAGTTTTGAAGAGGTAAAAAAAAAAAAAGTTGGAGTTTTGAAGAGGTAAAAAAAGGAACAAAAAATCAATGTTGGAGTTTTGAAGAGGTAAAAAAAATATAAAAAAAAATTGTGGAGTTTTGAAGAGGTAAAAAAAAAAATGGAGTTTTGAAGAGGTAAAAAAAAAGTTGGAGTTTTGAAGAGGTAAAAAAAAAATATAAAAAAAATTGTGGAGTTTTGAAGAGGTAAAAAAAGGAACAAAAAATCAATGTTGGAGTTTTGAAGAGGTAAAAAAAAAAAAAAAAAATTTAGGAGTTTTGAAGAGGTAAAAAGAAAAAAAAATTGTGGAGTTTTGAAGAGGTAAAAAAAAAAAAAATGTTATAGTTTTGAAGAGATAAAAAAAAAAAAAAAAATTGAGTTTTGAAGAGGCAAAAAAATAAATGTTGGAGTTTTGAAGAGGTAAAAAAAAAAAAAGTTGGAGTTTTGAAGAGGTAAAAAAAGGAACAAAAAATCAATGTTGGAGTTTTGAAGAGGTTAAAAAAAAAAAAAAAAAAGTTGGAGTTTTGAAGAGGTAAAAAAAAATTGTGGAGTTTTGAAGAGGTAAAAAAAGGAACAAAAAATCAATGTTAGAGTTTTGAAGAGCTAAAAAAAAAAAAAAAAAAAGTTGGAGTTTTGAAGAGGTAAAAAAAAAAAAAAAATTGTAGAGTTTTGAAGAGGTAAAAAATAAAAAAAAATTTGGAGTTTTGAAGAGGTAAAAAAAGGAACAACAAAATCAATGTTGGAGTTTTGAAGAGGTAAAAAAAAAAAAAAAAAGTTGGAGTTTTGAAGAGGTAAAAAAAAAATATAAAAAAAATTGTGGAGTTTTGAAGAGGTAAAAAAAGGAACAAAAAATCAATGTTGGAGTTTTGAAGAGGTAAAAAAAAAAAAAAAAAAATTTAGGAGTTTTGAAGAGGTAAAAAAAAAAAAAAATTGAGTTTTGAAGAGGCAAAAAAATAAATGTTGGAGTTTTGAAGAGGTAAAAAAAAAAAAAGTTGGAGTTTTGAAGAGGTAAAAAAAGGAACAAAAAATCAATGTTGGAGTTTTGAAGAGGTAAAAAAAATATAAAAAAAAATTGTGGAGTTTTGAAGAGGTAAAAAAAAAAATGGAGTTTTGAAGAGGTAAAAAAAAAGTTGGAGTTTTGAAGAGGTAAAAAAAAAATATAAAAAAAATTGTGGAGTTTTGAAGAGGTAAAAAAAGGAACAAAAAATCAATGTTGGAGTTTTGAAGAGGTAAAAAAAAAAAAAAAAAAATTTAGGAGTTTTGAAGAGGTAAAAAAAAAAAAAAATTGAGTTTTGAAGAGGCAAAAAAATAAATGTTGGAGTTTTGAAGAGGTAAAAAAAAAAAAAGTTGGAGTTTTGAAGAGGTAAAAAAAGGAACAAAAAATCAATGTTGGAGTTTTGAAGAGGTAAAAAAAATATAAAAAAAAATTGTGGAGTTTTGAAGAGGTAAAAAAAAAAATGGAGTTTTGAAGAGGTAAAAAAAAAAAAAAAGAAAATTGTGGAGGTAAAAAAAAAAAAAAAAGTTGGAGTTTTGAAGAGGTAAAAAATAAAAAAAAATTTGGAGTTTTGAAGAGGTAAAAAAAGGAACAACAAAATCAATGTTGGAGTTTTGAAGAGGTAAAAAAAAAAAAAAAAAAATTTAGGAGTTTTGAAGAGGTAAAAAAAAAAAAAAATTGAGTTTTGAAGAGGCAAAAAAATAAATGTTGGAGTTTTGAAGAGGTAAAAAAAAAAAAAGTTGGAGTTTTGAAGAGGTAAAAAAAGGAACAAAAAATCAATGTTGGAGTTTTGAAGAGGTAAAAAAAATATAAAAAAAAATTGTGGAGTTTTGAAGAGGTAAAAAAAAAAATGGAGTTTTGAAGAGGTAAAAAAAAAAAAAAAGAAAATTGTGGAGGTAAAAAAAAAAAAAAAAAGTTGGAGTTTTGAAGAGGTAAAAAATAAAAAAAAATTTGGAGTTTTGAAGAGGTAAAAAAAGGAACAACAAAATCAATGTTGGAGTTTTGAAGAGGTAAAAAAAAAAAAAAAAAGTTGGAGTTTTGAAGAGGTAAAAAAAAAATATAAAAAAAATTGTGGAGTTTTGAAGAGGTAAAAAAAGGAACAAAAAATCAATGTTGGAGTTTTGAAGAGGTAAAAAAAAAAAAAAAAAAATTTAGGAGTTTTGAAGAGGTAAAAAAAAAAAAAAATTGAGTTTTGAAGAGGTAAAAAAAGGAACAAAAAATCAATGTTGGAGTTTTGAAGAGGTTAAAAAAAAAAAAAAAAAGTTGGAGTTTTGAAGAGGTAAAAAAAAAAAAAAAAAAAAATTGTGGAGTTTTGAAGAGGTAAAAAAAGGAACAAAAAATCAATGTTAGAGTTTTGAAGAGCTAAAAAAAAAAAAAAAAAAAGTTGGAGTTTTGAAGAGGTAAAAAAAAAAAAAAAAATTGTAGAGTTTTGAAGAGGTAAAAAATAAAAAAAAATTTGGAGTTTTGAAGAGGTAAAAAAAGGAACAACAAAATCAATGTTGGAGTTTTGAAGAGGTAAAAAAAAAAAAAAAAAAGTTGGAGTTTTGAAGAGGTAAAAAAAAAATATAAAAAAAATTGTGGAGTTTTGAAGAGGTAAAAAAAGGAACAAAAAATCAATGTTGGAGTTTTGAAGAGGTAAAAAAAAAAAAAAAAAAAATTAGGAGTTTTGAAGAGGTAAAAAAAAAAAAAAATTGAGTTTTGAAGAGGCAAAAAAATAAATGTTGGAGTTTTGAAGAGGTAAAAAAAAAAAAAGTTGAAGTTTTGAAGAGGTAAAAAAAGGAACAAAAAATCAATGTTGGAGTTTTGAAGAGGTAAAAAAAATATAAAAAAAAATTGTGGAGTTTTGAAGAGGTAAAAAAAAAAATGGAGTTTTGAAGAGGTAAAAAAAAAAAAAAAGAAAATTGTGGAGGTAAAAAAAAAAAAAAAAAGTTGGAGTTTTGAAGAGGTAAAAAATAAAAAAAAATTTGGAGTTTTGAAGAGGTAAAAAAAAAAAAAGTTGGAGTTTTGAAGAGGTAAAAAAAGGAACAAAAAATCAATGTTGGAGTTTTGAAGAGGTAAAAAAAAAAAAAAAATTGGAGTTTTGAAGAGGTAAAAAAAAAATAAAAAAATGGAGTTTTGAAGAGGTAAAAAAAGGAACAAAAAATCAACGTTGGAGTTTTGAAGAGGTAAAAAAAAAAAAAAAAAAATTGTGGAGTTTTGAAGAGGTAAAAAAAAAAAATTTGGAGTTTTGAAGAGGTAAAAAAAAAAAAAAAATGTAGGAGTTTTGAAGAGGTAAAAAGAAATAAAAAAAAGTTGGAGTTTTGAAGAGGTAAAAAAAAAAAAAAAAAAATTGTGGAGTTTTGAAGAGGTAAAAAAAAAATGAAAAGTTGGAGTTTTGAAGAGGTAAAAAAAGGAACAAAAAATCAATGTTGGAGTTTTGAAGAGGTAAAAAAAGGAACAAAAAATCAACGTTGGAGTTTTGAAGAGGTAAAAAAAAAATAAAAAGTTGGAGTTTTGAAGAGGTAAAAAAAGGAACAAAAAATCAATGTTGGAGTTTTGAAGAGGTAAAAAAAAAATAAAAAAATGGAGTTTTGAAGAGGTAAAAAAAGGAACAAAAAATCAACGTTGGAGTTTTGAAGAGGTAAAAAAAAAAAAAAAAAAATTGTGGAGTTTTGAAGAGGTAAAAAAAAAAAATTTGGAGTTTTGAAGAGGTAAAAAAAAAAAAAAAATGTAGGAGTTTTGAAGAGGTAAAAAGAAATAAAAAAAAGTTGGAGTTTTGAAGAGGTAAAAAAAAAAAAAAAAAAATTGTGGAGTTTTGAAGAGGTAAAAAAAAAATGAAAAGTTGGAGTTTTGAAGAGGTAAAAAAAGGAACAAAAAATCAATGTTGGAGTTTTGAAGAGGTAAAAAAAGGAACAAAAAATCAACGTTGGAGTTTTGAAGAGGTAAAAAAAAAATAAAAAGTTGGAGTTTTGAAGAGGTAAAAAAAGGAACAAAAAATCAATGTTGGAGTTTTGAAGAGGTAAAAAAAAAAAAAAAAAAAATTGAGTTTTGAAGAGGTAAAAAAAAATAAAAAGTTGGAGTTTTGAAGAGGTAAAAAAAATAAATAAAAAAAATTGTGGAGTTTTGAAGAGGTAAAAAAAGGAACAAAAAATCAATGTTGGAGTTTTGAAGAGGTTAAAAAAAAAAAAAAAAAAAATTGTGGAGTTTTGAAGAGGTAAAAAAAGGAACAAAAAATCAATGTTGGAGTTTTGAAGAGGTAAAAAAAAAAAAAAAAAAAATTGTGGAGGTAAAAAAAAAAAAAAATTTAGGAGTTTTGAAGAGGTAAAAAAAAATAAAAATAAAGTTGGAGTTTTGAAGAGGTAAAAAAAAAAAAAAAAAAAATTGTGGAGTTTTGAAGAGGTAAAAAAAGGAACAAAAAATCAATGTTGGAGTTTTGAAGAGGTAAAAAAAATATAAAAAAAAGTTGGAGTTTTGAAGAGGTAAAAAAAAAAAAAAAAAAATTGTGGAGTTTTGAAGAGGTAAAAAAAAAATGAAAAGTTGGAGTTTTGAAGAGGTAAAAAAAGGAACAAAAAATCAACGTTGGAGTTTTGAAGAGGTAAAAAAAAAAAAAAATGTTGGAGTTTTGAAGAGGTAAAAAAAAAAAAAAAAAAAATTGGAGTTTTGAAGAGGTAAAAAAAAAAAAAGAAAATTGTGGAGTTTTGAAGAGGTAAAAAAAAAAAAAATTGGAGTTTTGAAGAGGTAAAAAAAGGAACAAAAAATCAATGTTGGAGTTTTGAAGAGGTAAAAAAAAAAAAATGTTGGAGTTTTGAAGAGGTAAAAAAAAAAAAAAAAAAATTTGGAGTTTTGAAGAGGTAAAAAAAGGAACAAAAAATCAATGTTGGAGTTTTGAAGAGGTAAAAAAAAAAAAAATGTTGGAGTTTTGAAGAGGTAAAAAAAAAAAAAAAAATGTAGGAGTTTTGAAGAGGTAAAAAGAAATAAAAAAAAAATTTGGAGTTTTGAAGAGGTAAAAAAAGGAACAAAAAATCAATGTTGGAGTTTTGAAGAGGTAAAAAAAAATAAAAATAAAGTTGGAGTTTTGAAGAGGTAAAAAAAAAATAAAAAAAAATTGTGGAGTTTTGAAGAGGTAAAAAAAGGAACAAAAAATCAATGTTGGAGTTTTGAAGAGGTAAAAAAAGGAACAAAAAATCAATGTTGGAGTTTTGAAGAGGTAAAAAAAAAAAAAAAAAATTTAGGAGTTTTGAAGAGGTAAAAAGAAAAAAAATTGTGGAGTTTTGAAGAGGTAAAAAAAAAAAAAAATGTTATAGTTTTGAAGAGATAAAAAAAAAAAAAAAAAATTGAGTTTTGAAGAGGCAAAAAAAAAAAATGTTGGAGTTTTGAAGAGGTAAAAAAAAAAAAAGTTGGAGTTTTGAAGAGGTAAAAAAAGGAACAAAAAATCAATGTTGGAGTTTTGAAGAGGTAAAAAAAAAAAAAAAAAAAGTTGGAGTTTTGAAGAGGTAAAAAAAAAAAATAAAAAAAATTGTGGAGTTTTGAAGAGGTAAAAAAAGGAACAAAAAAATCAATGTTAGAGTTTTGAAGAGATAAAAAAAAAAAAAAAACAGTTGGAGTTTTGAAGAGGTAAAAAAAAAAAAAAAAAAAATTGAGTTTTGAAGAGGTAAAAAAAAATAAAAAGTTGGAGTTTTGAAGAGGTAAAAAAAAAAAATAAAAAAAATTGTGGAGTTTTGAAGAGGTAAAAAAAGGAACAAAAAATCAATGTTGGAGTTTTGAAGAGGTAAAAAAAAAAAAAAGTTGGAGTTTTGAAGAGGTAAAAAAAAAAAAAAGTTGGAGTTTTGAAGAGGTAAAAAAAAAAAAAAATGTTATAGTTTTGAAGAGATAAAAAAAAAAAAAAAAAATTTGAGTTTTGAAGAGGCAAAAAAAAAAAAATGTTGGAGTTTTGAAGAGGTAAAAAAAAAAAAGTTGGAGTTTTGAAGAGGTAAAAAAAGGAACAAAAAATCAATGTTGGAGTTTTGAAGAGGTTAAAAAAAAAAAAAAAAAAGTTGGAGTTTTGAAGAGGTAAAAAAAAAAAAAAAAAAAAATTGTGGAGTTTTGAAGAGGTAAAAAAAGGAACAAAAAATCAATGTTAGAGTTTTGAAGAGCTAAAAAAAAAAAAAAAAAAAGTTGGAGTTTTGAAGAGGTAAAAAAAAAAAAAAAAAAAATTGTAGAGTTTTGAAGAGGTAAAAAATAAAAAAAAAATTGGAGTTTTGAAGAGGTAAAAAAAGGAACAAAAAATCAATGTTGGAGTTTTGAAGAGGTAAAAAAAAAAAAAAAGTTGGAGTTTTGAAGAGGTAAAAAAAAAAAAAAAAAAAAATTGTGGAGTTTTGAAGAGGTAAAAAAAGGAACAAAAAATCAATGTTGGAGTTTTGAAGAGGTTAAAAAAAAAAAAAAAAAAGTTGGAGTTTTGAAGAGGTAAAAAAAATAAATAAAAAAAATTGTGGAGTTTTGAAGAGGTAAAAAAAAGGAACAAAAAATCAATGTTAGAGTTTTGAAGAGCTAAAAAAAAAAAAAAAAAAAGTTGGAGTTTTGAAGAGGTAAAAAAAAAAAAAAAAAAAATTGTAGAGTTTTGAAGAGGTAAAAAAAAAAAAAATGTTGGAGTTTTGAAGAGGTAAAAAAAAAAAAAAAATGTAGGAGTTTTGAAGAGGTAAAAAGAAATAAAAAAAAGTTGGAGTTTTGAAGAGGTAAAAAAAAAAAAAAAAAAAATTTGGAGTTTTGAAGAGGAAAAAAAAAAAAAAAAAAATTGTGGAGTTTTGAAGAGGTAAAAAAAGGAACAAAAAATCAATGTTGGAGTTTTGAAGAGGTAAAAAAAAAAAGAAAATTGAGTTTTGAAGAGGTAAAAAAAAAAAAAAAAAAATTGTGGAGGTAAAAATAAAAAAAAAGTTGGAGTTTTGAAGAGGTAAAAAAAAAAAAAATGGAGTTTTGAAGAGGTAAAAAAAAAAAAAAAGAAAATTGTGGAGGTAAAAAAAAAAAAAAATTTAGGAGTTTTGAAGAGGTAAAAAGAAAAAAAAAATTGAGTTTTGAAGAGGTAAAAAAATATATAAAAAAAATTGTGGAGTTTTGAAGAGGTAAAAAAAAATAAAAAAAAAGTTGGAGTTTTGAAGAGGTAAAAAAAAAAAAAAAAAAATCAATGTTGGAGTTCTGAAGAGGTAAAAAAAAATAAAAAAAAAGTTGGAGTTTTGAAGAGGTAAAAAAAAAAAATGGAGTTTTGAAGAGGTAAAAAAAAAAAAAAAAAAATTGTGGAGGTAAAAAAAAAAAAAAATTTAGGAGTTTTGAAGAGGTAAAAAAAAATAAAAAAAAAGTTGGAGTTTTGAAGAGGTAAAAAAAAAAAAAAAAAATCAATGTTGGAGTTCTGAAGAGGTAAAAAAAAATAAAAAAAAAATTGTGGAGTTTTGAAGAGGTAAAAAAAAATAAAAAAAAAGTTGGAGTTTTGAAGAGGTAAAAAAAAAAAAAAAAAAATCAATGTTGGAGTTTTGAAGAGGTAAAAAAAAAAAAAAAAAAATTGTGGAGGTAAAAATAAAAAAAAAGTTGGAGTTTTGAAGAGGTAAAAAAAAAAAAAATGGAGTTTTGAAGAGGTAAAAAAAAAAAAAAAGAAAATTGTGGAGGTAAGAAAAAAAAAAAATTTAGGAGTTTTGAAGAGGTAAAAAGAAAAAAAAAATTGAGTTTTGAAGAGGTAAAAAAATATATAAAAAAAATTGTGGAGTTTTGAAGAGGTAAAAAAAAATAAAAAAAAAGTTGGAGTTTTGAAGAGGTAAAAAAAAAAAAAAAAAAATCAATGTTGGAGTTCTGAAGAGGTAAAAAAAAATAAAAAAAAAGTTGGAGTTTTGAAGAGGTAAAAAAAAAAAATGGAGTTTTGAAGAGGTAAAAAAAAAAAAAAAAAAATTGTGGAGGTAAAAAAAAAAAAAAATTTAGGAGTTTTGAAGAGGTAAAAAAAAATAAAAAAAAAGTTGGAGTTTTGAAGAGGTAAAAAAAAAAAAAAAAAATCAATGTTGGAGTTCTGAAGAGGTAAAAAAAAATAAAAAAAAAGTTGGAGTTTTGAAGAGGTAAAAAAAAAAAAAAAAAAATCAATGTTGGAGTTTTGAAGAGGTAAAAAAAAAATAAAAAATGTGGAGTTTTGAAGAGGTTAAAAAAAAAAAAGTTGGAGTTTTGAAGAGGTAAAAAAAAAAAATTGTGGAGTTTTGAAGAGGTAAAAAAAAAAAAATTGGAGTTTTGAAGAGGTAAAAAAAAAAAAAAAATTGTAGTTTTGAAGAGGTAAAAAAAAAATAAAAAAAAATTGGAGTTTTGAAGAGGTAAAAAAAAAAAAAAAAATTGTGGAGTTTTGAAGAGGTAAAAAAAAAAATGGAGTTTTGAAGAGGTAAAAAAAAAAAAAAAAAAATTGTGGAGGCAAAAAAAAAAAAAATTTAGGAGTTTTGAAGAGGTAAAAAAAAATTAAAAAAAAGTTGGAGTTTTGAAGAGGTAAAAAAAAAATAAAAAAAAATTGTGGAGTTTTGAAGAGGTAAAAAAAGGAACAAAAAATCAATGTTGGAGTTTTGAAGAGGTAAAAAAAAAAAAAAAAATTGAGTTTTGAAGAGGTAAAAAAAAAAAAATGTTGGAGTTTTGAAGAGGTAAAAAAAAAAAAAAAGAAAATTGTGGAGGTAAAAAAAAAAAAAAGGAGTTTTGAAGAGGTAAAAAAAAAAAAAAAAAAATTGTGGAGGTAAAAAAAAAAAAAAATTTAGGAGTTTTGAAGAGGTAAAAAAAAATAAAAAAAAAGTTGGAGTTTTGAAGAGGTAAATAAAAAAAAAAAAAAAAAATCAATGTTGGAGTTCTGAAGAGGTAAAAAAAAATTAAAAAAAAGTTGGAGTTTTGAAGAGGTAAAAAAAAAAAAAAAATCAATGTTGGAGTTTTGAAGAGGTAAAAAAAAAATAAAAAATGTGGAGTTTTGAAGAGGTTAAAAAAAAAAAAGTTGGAGTTTTGAAGAGGTAAAAAAAAAAAATTGTGGAGTTTTGAAGAGGTAAAAAAAAAAAAAATTGGAGTTTTGAAGAGGTAAAAAAAAAAAAAAAATTGTAGTTTTGAAGAGGTAAAAAAAAAATAAAAAAAAATTGGAGTTTTGAAGAGGTAAAAAAAAAAAAAAAATTGTGGAGTTTTGAAGAGGTAAAAAAAAAATGGAGTTTTGAAGAGGTAAAAAAAAAAAAAAAAAAATTGTGGAGGCAAAATAAAAAAAAATTTAGGAGTTTTGAAGAGGTAAAAAAAAATTAAAAAAAAGTTGGAGTTTTGAAGAGGTAAAAAAAAAAAAAAAAAAAATTGTGGAGTTTTGAAGAGGTAAAAAAAGGAACAAAAAATCAATGTTGGAGTTTTGAAGAGGTAAAAAAAAAAAAAAAAATTGAGTTTTGAAGAGGTAAAAAAAAAAAAATGTTGGAGTTTTGAAGAGGTAAAAAAAAAAAAAAAGAAAATTGTGGAGGTAAAAAAAAAAAAAAGGAGTTTTGAAGAGGTAAAAAAAAAAAAAAAAAAATTGTGGAGGTAAAAAAAAAAAAAAATTTAGGAGTTTTGAAGAGGTAAAAAAAGGAACAAAAAATCAATGTTGGAGTTTTGAAGAGGTACAAAAAAAAAAAAAAAGAAAATTGTGGAGGTAAATAAAAAAAAAAATTAGGAGTTTTGAAGAGGTAAAAAAAAATAAAAATAAAGTTGGAGTTTTGAAGAGGTAAAAAAAAAAAAAAAAAAAATTGTGGAGTTTTGAAGAGGTAAAAAAAAAAAAAAATTTTGGAGTTTTGAAGAGGTAAAAAAAAAAAAAAGTTGGAGTTTTGAAGAGGTAAAAAAAAAAAAAAAAAATTTGGAGTTTTGAAGAGGTAAAAAAAATATTAAAAAAAGTTGGAGTTTTGAAGAGGTAAAAAAAAAAAAAAAAAAATTGTGGAGTTTTGAAGAGGTAAAAAAAGGAACAAAAAATCAATGTTGGAGTTTTGAAGAGGTAAAAAAAGGAACAAAAAATCGATGTTGGAGTTTTGAAGAGGTAAAAAAAAAAAAAATGTTGGAGTTTTGAAGAGGTAAAAAAAAAAAAAAAAAATTGTGGAGTTTTGAAGAGGTAAAAAAAAAAAAAAAAATGTAGGAGTTTTGAAGAGGAAAAAAAAAAATAAAAAATTGTGGAGTTTTGAAGAGGTAAAAAAAAAATGAAAAGTTGGAGTTTTGAAGAGGTAAAAAAAGGAACAAAAAATCAACGTTGGAGTTTTGAAGAGGTAAAAAAAAAATAAAAAGTTGGAGTTTTGAAGAGGTAAAAAAAGGAACAAAAAATCAATGTTGGAGTTTTGAAGAGGTAAAAAAAAAAAAAGAAAATTGTGGAGTTTTGAAGAGGTAAAAAAAAAAAAAAATTGGAGTTTTGAAGAGGTAAAAAAAGGAACAAAAAATCAATGTTGGAGTTTTGAAGAGGTAAAAAAAAAAAAAATGTTGGAGTTTTGAAGAGGTAAAAAAAAATAAAAAATGTAGGAGTTTTGAAGAGGTAAAAAGAAATAAAAAAAAGTTGGAGTTTTGAAGAGGTAAAAAAAAAAAAAAAAAAATTTGGAGTTTTGAAGAGGTAAAAAAAGGAACAAAAAATCAATGTTGGAGTTTTGAAGAGGTAAAAAAAAAAAAAATGTTGGAGTTTTGAAGAGGTAAAAAAAAAAAAAAAAATGTAGGAGTTTTGAAGAGGTAAAAAGAAATAAAAAAAGTTGGAGTTTTGAAGAGGTAAAAAAAAAAAAAAAAAAATTTGGAGTTTTGAAGAGGTAAAAAAAGGAACAAAAAATCAATGTTGGAGTTTTGAAGAGGTAAAAAAAAAAAAAAAAAAGTTCGAGTTTTGAAGAGGTAAAAAAAAAATATAAAAAAAATTGTGGAGTTTTGAAGAGGTAAAAAAAGGAACAAAAAATCAATGTTGGAGTTTTGAAGAGGTAAAAAAAAAAAATTTGGAGTTTTGAAGAGGTAAAAAAAGGAACAAAAAATCAATGTTGGAGTTTTGAAGAGGTAAAAAAAAAAAAAATGTTGGAGTTTTGAAGAGGTAAAAAAAAAAAAAAAAATGTAGGAGTTTTGAAGAGGTAAAAAGAAATAAAAAAAAAAATTTGGAGTTTTAAAGAGGAAAAAAAAAAAAAAAAAATTGAGTTTTGAAGAGGTAAAAAAAAAAAAAAATTGAGTTTTGAAGAGGTAAAAAAAAATAAAAAGTTGGAGTTTTGAAGAGGTAAAAAAAAAAAAAAAAAAAAATTGTGGAGTTTTGAAGAGGTAAAAAAAGGAACAAAAAATCAATGTTGGAGTTTTGAAGAGGTGAAAAAAAAAAAATGGAGTTTTGAAGAGGTAAAAAAAAAAAAAAAAAAAAATTGTGGAGGTAAAAAAAAAAAAAAATTTAGGAGTTTTGAAGAGGTAAAAAAAAATAAAAATAAAGTTGGAGTTTTGAAGAGGTAAAAAAAAAAAAAAAAAATTGTGGAGTTTTGAAGAGGTAAAAAAAGGAACAAAAAATCAATGTTGGAGTTTTGAAGAGGTAAAAAAAAAAAAAAAATTTTGGAGTTTTGAAGAGGTAAAAAAAAAAAAATGTTGGAGTTTTGAAGAGGTAAAAAAAAAAAAGTTGGAGTTTTGAAGAGGTAAAAAAAGGAACAAAAAATCAATGTTGGAGTTTTGAAGAGGTTAAAAAAAAAAAAAAAAAGTTGGAGTTTTGAAGAGGTAAAAAAAAAAAATAAAAAAAATTGTGGAGTTTTGAAGAGGTAAAAAAAGGAACAAAAAATCAATGTTAGAGTTTTGAAGAGCTAAAAAAAAAATAAAAAAAAGTTGGAGTTTTGAAGAGGTAAAAAAAAAAAAAAAAAATTGTAGAGTTTTGAAGAGGTAAAAAATAAAAAAAAATTTGGAGTTTTGAAGAGGTAAAAAAAGGAACAACAAAATCAATGTTGGAGTTTTGAAGAGGTAAAAAAAAAAAAAAAAAAGTTGGAGTTTTGAAGAGGTAAAAAAAAAATATAAAAAAAATTGTGGAGTTTTGAAGAGGTAAAAAAAGGAACAAAAAATCAATGTTGGAGTTTTGAAGAGGTAAAAAAAAAAAAAAAAAATTTAGGAGTTTTGAAGAGGTAAAAAGAAAAAAAAATTGTGGAGTTTTGAAGAGGTAAAAAAAAAAAAAATGTTATAGTTTTGAAGAGATAAAAAAAAAAAAAAAAATTGAGTTTTGAAGAGGCAAAAAAATAAATGTTGGAGTTTTGAAGAGGTAAAAAAAAAAAAAGTTGGAGTTTTGAAGAGGTAAAAAAAGGAACAAAAAATCAATGTTGGAGTTTTGAAGAGGTTAAAAAAAAAAAAAAAAAAGTTGGAGTTTTGAAGAGGTTAAAAAAAAAAAAAAAAAAAAATTGTGGAGTTTTGAAGAGGTAAAAAAAGGAACAAAAAATCAATGTTAGAGTTTTGAAGAGCTAAAAAAAAAAAAAAAAAAAGTTGGAGTTTTGAAGAGGTAAAAAAAAAAAAAAATTGTAGAGTTTTGAAGAGGTAAAAAATAAAAAAAAATTTGGAGTTTTGAAGAGGTAAAAAAAGGAACAACAAAATCAATGTTGGAGTTTTGAAGAGGTAAAAAAAAAAAAAAAAAAGTTGGAGTTTTGAAGAGGTAAAAAAAAAATATAAAAAAAATTGTGGAGTTTTGAAGAGGTAAAAAAAGGAACAAAAAATCAATGTTGGAGTTTTGAAGAGGTAAAAAAAAAAAAAAAAAAATTTAGGAGTTTTGAAGAGGTAAAAAAAAAAAAAATTGAGTTTTGAAGAGGCAAAAAAATAAATGTTGGAGTTTTGAAGAGGTAAAAAAAAAAAAAGTTGGAGTTTTGAAGAGGTAAAAAAAGGAACAAAAAATCAATGTTGGAGTTTTGAAGAGGTAAAAAAAATATAAAAAAAAATTGTGGAGTTTTGAAGAGGTAAAAAAAAAAATGGAGTTTTGAAGAGGTAAAAAAAAAGTTGGAGTTTTGAAGAGGTAAAAAAAAAATATAAAAAAAATTGTGGAGTTTTGAAGAGGTAAAAAAAGGAACAAAAAATCAATGTTGGAGTTTTGAAGAGGTAAAAAAAAAAAAAAAAAAATTTAGGAGTTTTGAAGAGGTAAAAAAAAAAAAAATTGAGTTTTGAAGAGGCAAAAAAATAAATGTTGGAGTTTTGAAGAGGTAAAAAAAAAAAAAGTTGGAGTTTTGAAGAGGTAAAAAAAGGAACAAAAAATCAATGTTGGAGTTTTGAAGAGGTAAAAAAAATATAAAAAAAAATTGTGGAGTTTTGAAGAGGTAAAAAAAAAAATGGAGTTTTGAAGAGGTAAAAAAAAAAAAAAAAAATTGTGGAGGTAAAAAAAAAAAAAAAAAGTTGGAGTTTTGAAGAGGTAAAAAATAAAAAAAAATTTGGAGTTTTGAAGAGGTAAAAAAAGGAACAACAAAATCAATGTTGGAGTTTTGAAGAGGTAAAAAAAAAAAAAAAAAAGTTGGAGTTTTGAAGAGGTAAAAAAAAAATATAAAAAAAATTGTGGAGTTTTGAAGAGGTAAAAAAAGGAACAAAAAATCAATGTTGGAGTTTTGAAGAGGTAAAAAAAAAAAAAATGTTGGAGTTTTGAAGAGGTAAAAAAAAAAAAAAAAAAATTGTGGAGTTTTGAAGAGGTAAAAAAAAAAAAAAAATGTAGGAGTTTTGAAGAGGAAAAAAAAAAATAAAAAATTGTGGAGTTTTGAAGAGGTAAAAAAAAATGAAAAGTTGGAGTTTTGAAGAGGTAAAAAAAGGAACAAAAAATCAACGTTGGAGTTTTGAAGAGGTAAAAAAAAAATAAAAAGTTGGAGTTTTGAAGAGGTAAAAAAAGGAACAAAAAATCAATGTTGGAGTTTTGAAGAGGTAAAAAAAAAAAAAGAAAATTGTGGAGTTTTGAAGAGGTAAAAAAAAAAAAAAATTGGAGTTTTGAAGAGGTAAAAAAAGGAACAAAAAATCAATGTTGGAGTTTTGAAGAGGTAAAAAAAAAAAAAATGTTGGAGTTTTGAAGAGGTAAAAAAAAAAAAAAAAAATGTAGGAGTTTTGAAGAGGTAAAAAGAAATAAAAAAAGTTGGAGTTTTGAAGAGGTAAAAAAAAAAAAAAAAAAATTTGGAGTTTTGAAGAGGTAAAAAAAGGAACAAAAAATCAATGTTGGAGTTTTGAAGAGGTAAAAAAAAAAAAAAAAAAGTTCGAGTTTTGAAGAGGTAAAAAAAAAATATAAAAAAAATTGTGGAGTTTTGAAGAGGTAAAAAAAGGAACAAAAAATCAATGTTGGAGTTTTGAAGAGGTAAAAAAAAAAAAATTTGGAGTTTTGAAGAGGTAAAAAAAGGAACAAAAAATCAATGTTGGAGTTTTGAAGAGGTAAAAAAAAAAAAAAAAGAAAATTGTGGAGGTAAATAAAAAAAAAAATTAGGAGTTTTGAAGAGGTAAAAAAAAATAAAAATAAAGTTGGAGTTTTGAAGAGGTAAAAAAAAAAAAAAAAAAAATTGTGGAGTTTTGAAGAGGTAAAAAAAGGAACAAAAAATCAATGTTGGAGTTTTGAAGAGGTAAAAAAAAATAAAAAAAATTGAGTTTTGAAGAGGTAAAAAAAAAAAAAAAATTTTGGAGTTTTGAAGAGGTAAAAAAAAAAAAAAGTTGGAGTTTTGAAGAGGTAAAAAAAAAAAAAAAAAATTTGGAGTTTTGAAGAGGTAAAAAAAATATTAAAAAAAGTTGGAGTTTTGAAGAGGTAAAAAAAAAAAAAAAAAAATTGTGGAGTTTTGAAGAGGTAAAAAAAGGAACAAAAAATCAATGTTGGAGTTTTGAAGAGGTAAAAAAAAAAAAAAAATTGGAGTTTTGAAGAGGTAAAAAAAAAATAAAAAAAATGGAGTTTTGAAGAGGTAAAAAAAGGAACAAAAAATCAACGTTGGAGTTTTGAAGAGGTAAAAAAAAAAAAAAAATGTAGGAGTTTTGAAGAGGTAAAAAGAAATAAAAAAAAGTTGGAGTTTTGAAGAGGTAAAAAAAAAAAAAAAAAAATTGTGGAGTTTTGAAGAGGTAAAAAAAAAATGAAAAGTTGGAGTTTTGAAGAGGTAAAAAAAGGAACAAAAAATCAACGTTGGAGTTTTGAAGAGGTAAAAAAAAAATAAAAAGTTGGAGTTTTGAAGAGGTAAAAAAAGGAACAAAAAATCAATGTTGGAGTTTTGAAGAGGTAAAAAAAAAAAAAAAAAAAATTGTGGAGGTAAATAAAAAAAAAAATTAGGAGTTTTGAAGAGGTAAAAAAAAATAAAAATAAAGTTGGAGTTTTGAAGAGGTAAAAAAAAAAAAAAAAAAAATTGTGGAGTTTTGAAGAGGTAAAAAAAGGAACAAAAAATCAATGTTGGAGTTTTGAAGAGGTAAAAAAAAAAAAAAAAAATTGAGTTTTGAAGAGGTAAAAAAAAAAAACAAATTTTGGAGTTTTGAAGAGGTAAAAAAAAAAAAAAGTTGGAGTTTTGAAGAGGTAAAAAAAAAAAAAAAAAATTTGGAGTTTTGAAGAGGTAAAAAAAATATTTAAAAAAGTTGGAGTTTTGAAGAGGTAAAAAAAAAAAAAAAAATTGTGGAGTTTTGAAGAGGTAAAAAAAGGAACAAAAAATCAATGTTGGAGTTTTGAAGAGGTAAAAAAAAAAAAAAAAAAAATTGTGGAGTTTTGAAGAGGTAAAAAAAGGAACAAAAAATCGATGTTGGAGTTTTGAAGAGGTAAAAAAAAAAAAAAATGTTGGAGTTTTGAAGAGGTAAAAAAAAAAAAAAAAAAATTGTGGAGTTTTGAAGAGGTAAAAAAAAAAAAATGTTGGAGTTTTGAAGAGGTAAAAAAAAAAAAGTTGGAGTTTTGAAGAGGTAAAAAAAAAAAAAAAAAAATTGTGGAGTTTTGAAGAGGTAAAAAAAGGAACAAAAAATCAATGTTGGAGTTTTGAAGAGGTAAAAAAAAAAAAAAAATTTTGGAGTTTTGAAGAGGTAAAAAAAAAAAAATGTTGGAGTTTTGAAGAGGTAAAAAAAAAAAAGTTGGAGTTTTGAAGAGGTAAAAAAAGGAACAAAAAATCAATGTTGGAGTTTTGAAGAGGTTAAAAAAAAAAAAAAAAAGTTGGAGTTTTGAAGAGGTAAAAAAAAAAAATAAAAAAAATTGTGGAGTTTTGAAGAGGTAAAAAAAGGAACAAAAAATCAATGTTGGAGTTTTGAAGAGGTAAAAAAAAAAAAAAAAAATTGAGTTTTGAAGAGGTAAAAAAAAAAAAAAAATTTTGGAGTTTTGAAGAGGTAAAAAAAAAAAAAAGTTGGAGTTTTGAAGAGGTAAAAAAAAAAAAAAAAATTTGGAGTTTTGAAGAGGTAAAAAAAATATTTAAAAAAGTTGGAGTTTTGAAGAGGTAAAAAAAAAAAAAAAAAATTGTGGAGTTTTGAAGAGGTAAAAAAAGGAACAAAAAATCAATGTTGGAGTTTTGAAGAGGTAAAAAAAAAAAAAAAAAAAATTGTGGAGTTTTGAAGAGGTAAAAAAAGGAACAAAAAATCGATGTTGGAGTTTTGAAGAGGTAAAAAAAAAAAAAAATGTTGGAGTTTTGAAGAGGTAAAAAAAAAAAATAAAAAATTGTGGAGTTTTGAAGAGGTAAAAAAAAAAAAATGTTGGAGTTTTGAAGAGGTAAAAAAAAAAAAGTTGGAGTTTTGAAGAGGTAAAAAAAAAAAAAAAAAAATTGTGGAGTTTTGAAGAGGTAAAAAAAGGAACAAAAAATCAATGTTGGAGTTTTGAAGAGGTAAAAAAAAAAAAAAAATTTTGGAGTTTTGAAGAGGTAAAAAAAAAAAAATGTTGGAGTTTTGAAGAGGTAAAAAAAAAAAAGTTGGAGTTTTGAAGAGGTAAAAAAAGGAACAAAAAATCAATGTTGGAGTTTTGAAGAGGTTAAAAAAAAAAAAAAAAAGTTGGAGTTTTGAAGAGGTAAAAAAAAAAAATAAAAAAAATTGTGGAGTTTTGAAGAGGTAAAAAAAGGAACAAAAAATCAATGTTAGAGTTTTGAAGAGCTAAAAAAAAAAAAAAAAAAAGTTGGAGTTTTGAAGAGGTAAAAAAAAAAAAAAAAAATTGTAGAGTTTTGAAGAGGTAAAAAATAAAAAAAAATTTGGAGTTTTGAAGAGGTAAAAAAAGGAACAACAAAATCAATGTTGGAGTTTTGAAGAGGTAAAAAAAAAAAAAAAAAATTTAGGAGTTTTGAAGAGGTAAAAAGAAAAAAAAATTGTGGAGTTTTGAAGAGGTAAAAAAAAAAAAAATGTTATAGTTTTGAAGAGATAAAAAAAAAAAAAAAAATTGAGTTTTGAAGAGGCAAAAAAATAAATGTTGGAGTTTTGAAGAGGTAAAAAAAAAAAAAGTTGGAGTTTTGAAGAGGTAAAAAAAGGAACAAAAAATCAATGTTGGAGTTTTGAAGAGGTTAAAAAAAAAAAAAAAAAAGTTGGAGTTTTGAAGAGGTAAAAAAAAAAAAAAAAAAAAATTGTGGAGTTTTGAAGAGGTAAAAAAAGGAACAAAAAATCAATGTTAGAGTTTTGAAGAGCTAAAAAAAAAAAAAAAAAAAAGTTGGAGTTTTGAAGAGGTAAAAAAAAAAAAAAAAATTGTAGAGTTTTGAAGAGGTAAAAAATAAAAAAAAATTTGGAGTTTTGAAGAGGTAAAAAAAGGAACAACAAAATCAATGTTGGAGTTTTGAAGAGGTAAAAAAAAAAAAAAAAAAGTTGGAGTTTTGAAGAGGTAAAAAAAAAATAAAAAAAATTGTGGAGTTTTGAAGAGGTAAAAAAAGGAACAAAAAATCAATGTTGGAGTTTTGAAGAGGTAAAAAAAAAAAAAAATTGAGTTTTGAAGAGGCAAAAAAATAAATGTTGGAGTTTTGAAGAGGTAAAAAAAAAAAAGTTGGAGTTTTGAAGAGGTAAAAAAAAGGAACAAAAAATCAATGTTGGAGTTTTGAAGAGGTAAAAAAAATATAAAAAAAAATTGTGGAGTTTTGAAGTGGTAAAAAAAAAAATGGAGTTTTGAAGAGGTAAAAAAAAAAAAAAAGAAAATTGTGGAGGTAAAAAAAAAAAAAAAAAGTTGGAGTTTTGAAGAGGTAAAAAAAAAAAAAAAAAAAATTGTGGAGGTAAAAAAAAAAAAAGAATTTAGGAGTTTTGAAGAGGTAAAAAAAAAAAATGGAGTTTTGAAGAGGTAAAAAAAAAAAAAAAGAAAATTGTGGAGGTAAAAAAAAAAAAAATTTAGGAGTTTTGAAGAGGTAAAAAAAAAGAAAAAAAAAGTTGGAGTTTTGAAGAGGTAAAAAAAAAAAAAAAGAAAAATTGTGGAGTTTTGAAGAGGTAAAAAAAGGAACAAAAAATCAATGTTGGAGTTTTGAAGAGGTAAAAAAAAAAAAAAATTGGAGTTTTGAAGAGGTAAAAAAAAAATAAAAAAATGGAGTTTTGAAGAGGTAAAAAAAGGAACAAAAAATCAACGTTGGAGTTTTGAAGAGGTAAAAAAAAAAAAAAAAAAATTGTGGAGTTTTGAAGAGGTAAAAAAAAAAAATTTGGAGTTTTGAAGAGGTAAAAAAAAAAAAAAATGTAGGAGTTTTGAAGAGGTAAAAAGAAATAAAAAAAAGTTGAAGTTTTGAAGAGGTAAAAAAAAAAAAAAAAAAAATTGTGGAGTTTTGAAGAGGTAAAAAAAGGAACAAAAAATCAACGTTGGAGTTTTGAAGAGGTAAAAAAAAAATAAAAAGTTGGAGTTTTGAAGAGGTAAAAAAAGGAACAAAAAATCAATGTTGGAGTTTTGAAGAGGTAAAAAAAAAAAAAAAAAAAATTGAGTTTTGAAGAGGTAAAAAAAAATAAAAAGTTGGAGTTTTGAAGAGGTAAAAAAAATAAATAAAAAAAATTGTGGAGTTTTGAAGAGGTAAAAAAAGGAACAAAAAATCAATGTTGGAGTTTTGAAGAGGTTAAAAAAAAAAAAAAAAAAAATTGTGGAGTTTTGAAGAGGTAAAAAAAGGAACAAAAAATCAATGTTGGAGTTTTGAAGAGGTAAAAAAAAAAAAAAAAAAATTGTGGAGGTAAAAAAAAAAAAAAATTTAGGAGTTTTGAAGAGGTAAAAAAAAATAAAAATAAAGTTGGAGTTTTGAAGAGGTAAAAAAAAAAAAAAAAAAATTGTGGAGTTTTGAAGAGGTAAAAAAAGGAACAAAAAATCAATGTTGGAGTTTTGAAGAGGTAAAAAAAATATAAAAAAAAGTTGGAGTTTTGAAGAGGTAAAAAAAAAAAAAAAAAAATTGTGGAGTTTTGAAGAGGTAAAAAAAAAATGAAAAGTTGGAGTTTTGAAGAGGTAAAAAAAGGAACAAAAAATCAACGTTGGAGTTTTGAAGAGGTAAAAAAAAAAAAAAATGTTGGAGTTTTGAAGAGGTAAAAAAAAAAAAAAAAAAAATTGGAGTTTTGAAGAGGTAAAAAAAAAAAAAGAAAATTGTGGAGTTTTGAAGAGGTAAAAAAAAAAAAAAATTGGAGTTTTGAAGAGGTAAAAAAAGGAACAAAAAATCAATGTTGGAGTTTTGAAGAGGTAAAAAAAAAAAAAATGTTGGAGTTTTGAAGAGGTAAAAAAAAAAAAAAAAAAATTTGGAGTTTTGAAGAGGTAAAAAAAGGAACAAAAAATCAATGTTGGAGTTTTGAAGAGGTAAAAAAAAAAAAAAATGTTGGAGTTTTGAAGAGGTAAAAAAAAAAAAAAAATGTAGGAGTTTTGAAGAGGTAAAAAGAAATAAAAAAAAAATTTGGAGTTTTGAAGAGGTAAAAAAAGGAACAAAAAATCAATGTTGGAGTTTTGAAGAGGTAAAAAAAAATAAAAATAAAGTTGGAGTTTTGAAGAGGTAAAAAAAAAATAAAAAAAAATTGTGGAGTTTTGAAGAGGTAAAAAAAGGAACAAAAAATCAATGTTGGAGTTTTGAAGAGGTAAAAAAAGGAACAAAAAATCAATGTTGGAGTTTTGAAGAGGTAAAAAAAAAAAAAAAAAATTTAGGAGTTTTGAAGAGGTAAAAAGAAAAAAAATTGTGGAGTTTTGAAGAGGTAAAAAAAAAAAAAAATGTTATAGTTTTGAAGAGATAAAAAAAAAAAAAAAAATTGAGTTTTGAAGAGGCAAAAAAAAAAAATGTTGGAGTTTTGAAGAGGTAAAAAAAAAAAAAGTTGGAGTTTTGAAGAGGTAAAAAAAGGAACAAAAAATCAATGTTGGAGTTTTGAAGAGGTAAAAAAAAAAAAAAAAAAAGTTGGAGTTTTGAAGAGGTAAAAAAAAAAAATAAAAAAAATTGTGGAGTTTTGAAGAGGTAAAAAAAGGAACAAAAAAATCAATGTTAGAGTTTTGAAGAGATAAAAAAAAAAAAAAAACAGTTGGAGTTTTGAAGAGGTAAAAAAAAAAAAAAAAAAATTGTAGAGTTTTGAAGAGGTAAAAAATAAAAAAAAAATTGGAGTTTTGAAGAGGTAAAAAAAGGAACAAAAAATCAATGTTGGAGTTTTGAAGAGGTAAAAAAAAAAAAAAAAAAAATTGAGTTTTGAAGAGGTAAAAAAAAATAAAAAGTTGGAGTTTTGAAGAGGTAAAAAAAAAAAATAAAAAAAAATGTGGAGTTTTGAAGAGGTAAAAAAAGGAACAAAAAATCAATGTTGGAGTTTTGAAGAGGTAAAAAAAAAAAAAAAAATATTGTGGAGTTTTGAAGAGGTAAAAAAAGGAACAAAAAATCAATGTTGGAGTTTTGAAGAGGTAAAAAAAAAAAAAGTTGGAGTTTTGAAGAGGTAAAAAAAAAAAAAAGTTGGAGTTTTGAAGAGGTAAAAAAAAAAAAAAATGTTATAGTTTTGAAGAGATAAAAAAAAAAAAAAAAAATTTGAGTTTTGAAGAGGCAAAAAAAAAAAATGTTGGAGTTTTGAAGAGGTAAAAAAAAAAAAGTTGGAGTTTTGAAGAGGTAAAAAAAGGAACAAAAAATCAATGTTGGAGTTTTGAAGAGGTTAAAAAAAAAAAAAAAAAAGTTGGAGTTTTGAAGAGGTAAAAAAAAAAAATAAAAAAAATTGTGGAGTTTTGAAGAGGTAAAAAAAGGAACAAAAAATCAATGTTAGAGTTTTGAAGAGCTAAAAAAAAAAAAAAAAAAAGTTGGAGTTTTGAAGAGGTAAAAAAAAAAAAAAAAAAATTGTAGAGTTTTGAAGAGGTAAAAAATAAAAAAAAAATTGGAGTTTTGAAGAGGTAAAAAAAGGAACAAAAAATCAATGTTGGAGTTTTGAAGAGGTAAAAAAAAAAAAAAAAAAAATTGTGGAGTTTTGAAGAGGTAAAAAAAAAAAAAAAAAAAAATTGTGGAGTTTTGAAGAGGTAAAAAAAGGAACAAAAAATCAATGTTGGAGTTTTGAAGAGGTTAAAAAAAAAAAAAAAAAAGTTGGAGTTTTGAAGAGGTAAAAAAAAAAAAAAAAAAAAATTGTGGAGTTTTGAAGAGGTAAAAAAAGGAACAAAAAATCAATGTTAGAGTTTTGAAGAGCTAAAAAAAAAAAAAAAAAAAGTTGGAGTTTTGAAGAGGTAAAAAAAAAAAAAAAAAAAATTGTAGAGTTTTGAAGAGGTAAAAAAAAAAAAAATGGAGTTTTGAAGAGGTAAAAAAAAAAAAAAAATGTAGGAGTTTTGAAGAGGTAAAAAGAAATTTAAAAAAAATTGTGGAGGTAAAAATAAAAAAAAAGTTGGAGTTTTGAAGAGGTAAAAAAAAAAAAAATGGAGTTTTGAAGAGGTAAAAAAAAAAAAAAAGAAAATTGTGGAGGTAAAAAAAAAAAAAAAATTAGGAGTTTTGAAGAGGTAAAAAGAAAAAAAAAAATTGAGTTTTGAAGAGGTAAAAAAAAATATAAAAAAAATTGTGGAATTTTGAAGAGGTAAAAAAAAAAAAAAAAAAATTGTGGAGTTTTGAAGAGGAAAAAAAAAAAAAAAAAATTGTGGAGTTTTGAAGAGGTAAAAAAAGGAACAAAAAATCAATGTTGGAGTTTTGAAGAGGTAAAAAAAAAAAAAAAATTGAGTTTTGAAGAGGTAAAAAAAAAAAAAAAAAATTGTGGAGGTAAAAATAAAAAAAAAGTTGGAGTTTTGAAGAGGTAAAAAAAAAAAAAAAGAAAATTGTGGAGGTAAAAAAAAAAAAAAATTTAGGAGTTTTGAAGAGGTAAAAAGAAAAAAAAAATTGAGTTTTGAAGAGGTAAAAAAAAATATAAAAAAAATTGTGGAGTTTTGAAGAGGTAAAAAAAAAAAATGGAGTTTTGAAGAGGTAAAAAAAAAAAAAAAAAAATTGTGGTGGTAAAAAAAAAAAAAATTTAGGAGTTTTGAAGAGGTAAAAAAAAATTAAAAAAAAGTTGGAGTTTTGAAGAGGTAAAAAAAAAAAAAAAAAAAATCAATGTTGGAGTTCTGAAGAGGTAAAAAAAAAGAAAAAAAAAGTTGGAGTTTTGAAGAGGTAAAAAAAAAATTGGAGTTTTGAAGAGGTAAAAAAAAAAAAAAAAAAATTGTGGAGGTAAAAAAAAAAAAAAATTTAGGAGTTTTGAAGAGGTAAAAAAAAATAAAAAAAAAGTTGGAGTTTTGAAGAGGTAAAAAAAAAAAAAAAAAAAATCAATGTTGGAGTTCTGAAGAGGTAAAAAAAAATAAAAAAAAAGTTGGAGTTTTGAAGAGGTAAAAAAAAAAAAAAAAAAAAAATTGTGGAGTTTTGAAGAGGTAAAAAAAAAAAAAAAATGTGGAGTTTTGAAGAGGTTAAAAAAAAAAAAAAAAATGTTGGAGTTTTGAAGAGGTAAAAAAAAAAAAAAAAAATTGTGGAGTTTTGAAGAGGTAAAAAAAAAAAAAAAAATGTGGAGTTTTGAAGAGGTAAAAAAAAAAAATTGTGGAGTTTTGAAGAGGTAAAAAAAAAAAAAATTGGAGTTTTGAAGAGGTAAAAAAAAAAAAAAAATTGTAGTTTTGAAGAGGTAAAAAAAAAAAATTGTGGAGGCAAAAAAAAAAAAAATTTAGGAGTTTTGAAGAGGTAAAAAAAAATTAAAAAAAAGTTGGAGTTTTGAAGAGGTAAAAAAAAAATAAAAAAAAATTGTGGAGTTTTGAAGAGGTAAAAAAAGGAACAAAAAATCAATGTTGGAGTTTTGAAGAGGTAAAAAAAAAAAAAAAATTGAGTTTTGAAGAGGTAAAAAAAAAAAAATGTTGGAGTTTTGAAGAGGTAAAAAAAGGAACAAAAAATCAATGTTGGAGTTTTGAAGAGGTAAAAAAAAAAAAAAAAGAAAATTGTGGAGGTAAATAAAAAAAAAAAATTAGGAGTTTTGAAGAGGTAAAAAAAAATAAAAATAAAGTTGGAGTTTTGAAGAGGTAAAAAAAAAAAAAAAAAAAATTGTGGAGTTTTGAAGAGGTAAAAAAAGGAACAAAAAATCAATGTTGGAGTTTTGAAGAGGTAAAAAAAAAAAAAAGTTGGAGTTTTGAAGAGGTAAAAAAAAAAAAAAAAGTTGGAGTTTTGAAGAGGTAAAAAAAAAAAAAAATGTTATAGTTTTGAAGAGATAAAAAAAAAAAAAAAATTTGAGTTTTGAAGAGGCAAAAAAAAAAATGTTGGAGTTTTGAAGAGGTAAAAAAAAAAAAGTTGGAGTTTTGAAGAGGTAAAAAAAGGAACAAAAAATCAATGTTGGAGTTTTGAAGAGGTTAAAAAAAAAAAAAAAAAAAGTTGGAGTTTTGAAGAGGTAAAAAAAAAAAATAAAAAAAATTGTGGAGTTTTGAAGAGGTAAAAAAAGGAACAAAAAAATCAATGTTAGAGTTTTGAAGAGCTAAAAAAAAAAAAAAAAAAAGTTGGAGTTTTGAAGAGGTAAAAAAAAAAAAAAAAAAAAATTTTGGAGTTTTGAAGAGGTAAAAAAAAAAAAAAGTTGGAGTTTTGAAGAGGTAAAAAAAAAAAAAAAAATTTGGAGTTTTGAAGAGGTAAAAAAAAAAAAAAAAAAATTGTGGAGTTTTGAAGAGGTAAAAAAAGGAACAAAAAATCAATGTTGGAGTTTTGAAGAGGTAAAAAAAAAAAAAAAATTGGAGTTTTGAAGAGGTAAAAAAAAAATAAAAAAAATGGAGTTTTGAAGAGGTAAAAAAAGGAACAAAAAATCAACGTTGGAGTTTTGAAGAGGTAAAAAAAAAAAAAAAAAAATTGTGGAGTTTTGAAGAGGTAAAAAAAAAAAATTTGGAGTTTTGAAGAGGTAAAAAAAAAAAAAAAATGTAGGAGTTTTGAAGAGGTAAAAAGAAATAAAAAAAAGTTGGAGTTTTGAAGAGGTAAAAAAAAAAAAAAAAAAAATTGTGGAGTTTTGAAGAGGTAAAAAAAAAATGAAAAGTTGGAGTTTTGAAGAGGTAAAAAAAGGAACAAAAAATCAACGTTGGAGTTTTGAAGAGGTAAAAAAAAAATAAAAAGTTGGAGTTTTGAAGAGGTAAAAAAAGGAACAAAAAATCAATGTTGGAGTTTTGAAGAGGTAAAAAAAAAAAAAAAAGAAAATTGTGGAGGTAAATAAAAAAAAAAATTAGGAGTTTTGAAGAGGTAAAAAAAAATAAAAATAAAGTTGGAGTTTTGAAGAGGTAAAAAAAAAAATAAAAAAAATGTGGAGTTTTGAAGAGGTAAAAAAAGGAACAAAAAATCAATGTTGGAGTTTTGAAGAGGTAAAAAAAAAAAAAAAAATTGAGTTTTGAAGAGGTAAAAAAAAAAAAAAAATTTTGGAGTTTTGAAGAGGTAAAAAAAAAAAAAAGTTGGAGTTTTGAAGAGGTAAAAAAAAAAAAAAAAAATTTGGAGTTTTGAAGAGGTAAAAAAAATATTTAAAAAAGTTGGAGTTTTGAAGAGGTAAAAAAAAAAAAAAAAAATTGTGGAGTTTTGAAGAGGTAAAAAAAGGAACAAAAAATCAATGTTGGAGTTTTGAAGAGGTAAAAAAAAAAAAAAAAAAAATTGTGGAGTTTTGAAGAGGTAAAAAAAGGAACAAAAAATCGATGTTGGAGTTTTGAAGAGGTAAAAAAAAAAAAAATGTTGGAGTTTTGAAGAGGTAAAAAAAAAAAAAAAAAAATTGTGGAGTTTTGAAGAGGTAAAAAAAAAAAAATGTTGGAGTTTTGAAGAGGTAAAAAAAAAAAAGTTGGAGTTTTGAAGAGGTAAAAAAAAAAAAAAAAAAATTGTGGAGTTTTGAAGAGGTAAAAAAAAAAAAAAAATTTTGGAGTTTTGAAGAGGTAAAAAAAAAAAATGTTGGAGTTTTGAAGAGGTAAAAAAAAAAAAGTTGGAGTTTTGAAGAGGTAAAAAAAGGAACAAAAAATCAATGTTGGAGTTTTGAAGAGGTTAAAAAAAAAAAAAAAAAGTTGGAGTTTTGAAGAGGTAAAAAAAAAAAAAAAAAAAAATTGTGGAGTTTTGAAGAGGTAAAAAAAGGAACAAAAAATCAATGTTAGAGTTTTGAAGAGCTAAAAAAAAAAAAAAAAAAAAGTTGGAGTTTTGAAGAGGTAAAAAAAAAAAAAAAAAATTGTAGAGTTTTGAAGAGGTAAAAAATAAAAAAAAATTTGGAGTTTTGAAGAGGTAAAAAAAGGAACAACAAAATCAATGTTGGAGTTTTGAAGAGGTAAAAAAAAAAAAAAAAAAGTTGGAGTTTTGAAGAGGTAAAAAAAAAATATAAAAAAAATTGTGGAGTTTTGAAGAGGTAAAAAAAGGAACAAAAAATCAATGTTGGAGTTTTGAAGAGGTAAAAAAAAAAAAAAAAAATTTAGGAGTTTTGAAGAGGTAAAAAGAAAAAAAAATTGTGGAGTTTTGAAGAGGTAAAAAAAAAAAAAATGTTATAGTTTTGAAGAGATAAAAAAAAAAAAAAAATTGAGTTTTGAAGAGGCAAAAAAATAAATGTTGGAGTTTTGAAGAGGTAAAAAAAAAAAAAGTTGGAGTTTTGAAGAGGTAAAAAAAGGAACAAAAAATCAATGTTGGAGTTTTGAAGAGGTTAAAAAAAAAAAAAAAAAAGTTGGAGTTTTGAAGAGGTAAAAAAAAAAAAAAAAAAAAATTGTGGAGTTTTGAAGAGGTAAAAAAAGGAACAAAAAATCAATGTTAGAGTTTTGAAGAGCTAAAAAAAAAAAAAAAAAAAGTTGGAGTTTTGAAGAGGTAAAAAAAAAAAAAAAAATTGTAGAGTTTTGAAGAGGTAAAAAATAAAAAAAAATTTGGAGTTTTGAAGAGGTAAAAAAAGGAACAACAAAATCAATGTTGGAGTTTTGAAGAGGTAAAAAAAAAAAAAAAAAAGTTGGAGTTTTGAAGAGGTAAAAAAAAAATATAAAAAAAATTGTGGAGTTTTGAAGAGGTAAAAAAAAGAAAAAAAAATTGTGGAGTTTTGAAGAGGTAAAAAAAAAAAAATGTTGGAGTTTTGAAGAGGTAAAAAAAAAAAAGTTGGAGTTTTGAAGAGGTAAAAAAAAAAAAAAAAAAATTGTGGAGTTTTGAAGAGGTAAAAAAAAAAAAAAAATTTTGGAGTTTTGAAGAGGTAAAAAAAAAAAAATGTTGGAGTTTTGAAGAGGTAAAAAAAAAAAAGTTGGAGTTTTGAAGAGGTAAAAAAAGGAACAAAAAATCAATGTTGGAGTTTTGAAGAGGTTAAAAAAAAAAAAAAAAGTTGGAGTTTTGAAGAGGTAAAAAAAAAAAAAAAAAAAAATTGTGGAGTTTTGAAGAGGTAAAAAAAGGAACAAAAAATCAATGTTAGAGTTTTGAAGAGCTAAAAAAAAAAAAAAAAAAAGTTGGAGTTTTGAAGAGGTAAAAAAAAAAAAAAAAAATTGTAGAGTTTTGAAGAGGTAAAAAATAAAAAAAAATTTGGAGTTTTGAAGAGGTAAAAAAAGGAACAACAAAATCAATGTTGGAGTTTTGAAGAGGTAAAAAAAAAAAAAAAAAAGTTGGAGTTTTGAAGAGGTAAAAAAAAAATATAAAAAAAATTGTGGAGTTTTGAAGAGGTAAAAAAAGGAACAAAAAATCAATGTTGGAGTTTTGAAGAGGTAAAAAAAAAAAAAAAAAAATTTAGGAGTTTTGAAGAGGTAAAAAGAAAAAAAAATTGTGGAGTTTTGAAGAGGTAAAAAAAAAAAAAATGTTATAGTTTTGAAGAGATAAAAAAAAAAAAAAATTGAGTTTTGAAGAGGCAAAAAAATAAATGTTGGAGTTTTGAAGAGGTAAAAAAAAAAAAAGTTGGAGTTTTGAAGAGGTAAAAAAAGGAACAAAAAATCAATGTTGGAGTTTTGAAGAGGTTAAAAAAAAAAAAAAAAAAGTTGGAGTTTTGAAGAGGTAAAAAAAAAAAAAAAAAAAAATTGTGGAGTTTTGAAGAGGTAAAAAAAGGAACAAAAAATCAATGTTAGAGTTTTGAAGAGCTAAAAAAAAAAAAAAAAAAAGTTGGAGTTTTGAAGAGGTAAAAAAAAAAAAAAAAATTGTAGAGTTTTGAAGAGGTAAAAAATAAAAAAAAATTTGGAGTTTTGAAGAGGTAAAAAAAGGAACAACAAAATCAATGTTGGAGTTTTGAAGAGGTAAAAAAAAAAAAAAAAAAGTTGGAGTTTTGAAGAGGTAAAAAAAAAATATAAAAAAAATTGTGGAGTTTTGAAGAGGTAAAAAAAAGAAAAAAAAATTGTGGAGTTTTGAAGAGGTAAAAAAAAAAAAAATGTTATAGTTTTGAAGAGATAAAAAAAAAAAAAAAAATTGAGTTTTGAAGAGGCAAAAAAATAAATGTTGGAGTTTTGAAGAGGTAAAAAAAAAATAAAAAAAAATTGTGGAGTTTTGAAGAGGTAAAAAAAAAATGGAGTTTTGAAGAGGTAAAAAAAAAAAAAAAGAAAATTGTGGAGGTAAAAAAAAAAAAAAAAAGTTGGAGTTTTGAAGAGGTAAAAAAAAAAAAAAAAAAATTGTGGAGGTAAAAAAAAAAAAAAATTTAGGAGTTTTGAAGAGGTAAAAAAAAAAAAATGGAGTTTTGAAGAGGTAAAAAAAAAAAAAAAGAAAATTGTGGAGGTAAAAAAAAAAAAATTTTAGGAGTTTTGAAGAGGTAAAAAAAAAGAAAAAAAAGTTGGAGTTTTGAAGAGGTAAAAAAAAAAAAAAAAGAAAAATTGTGGAGTTTTGAAGAGGTAAAAAAAGGAACAAAAAATCAATGTTGGAGTTTTGAAGAGGTAAAAAAAAAAAAAAAATTGGAGTTTTGAAGAGGTAAAAAAAAAATAAAAAAATGGAGTTTTGAAGAGGTAAAAAAAGGAACAAAAAATCAACGTTGGAGTTTTGAAGAGGTAAAAAAAAAAAAAAAAAAATTGTGGAGTTTTGAAGAGGTAAAAAAAAAAAATTTGGAGTTTTGAAGAGGTAAAAAAAAAAAAAAAAAAATTTTGGAGTTTTGAAGAGGTAAAAAAAAAATGAAAAGTTGGAGTTTTGAAGAGGTAAAAAAAGGAACAAAAAATCAACGTTGGAGTTTTGAAGAGGTAAAAAAAAAATAAAAAGTTGGAGTTTTGAAGAGGTAAAAAAAGGAACAAAAAATCAATGTTGGAGTTTTGAAGAGGTAAAAAAAAAAAAAAAAAAAATTGAGTTTTGAAGAGGTAAAAAAAAATAAAAAGTTGGAGTTTTGAAGAGGTAAAAAAAATAAATAAAAAAAATTGTGGAGTTTTGAAGAGGTAAAAAAAAAAAAAAAATATTGTGGAGTTTTGAAGAGGTAAAAAAAGGAACAAAAAATCAATGTTGGAGTTTTGAAGAGGTAAAAAAAAAAAAAAGTTGGAGTTTTGAAGAGGTAAAAAAAAAAAAAGTTGGAGTTTTGAAGAGGTAAAAAAAAAAAAAATGTTATAGTTTTGAAGAGATAAAAAAAAAAAATGGAGTTTTGAAGAGGTAAAAAAAAAAAAAAAGAAAATTGTGGAGGTAAAAAAAAAAAAAATTTAGGAGTTTTGAAGAGGTAAAAAAAAAAAAAAAAGAAAAATTGTGGAGTTTTGAAGAGGTAAAAAAAGGAACAAAAAATCAATGTTGGAGTTTTGAAGAGGTAAAAAAAAAAAAAAAATTGGAGTTTTGAAGAGGTAAAAAAAAAATAAAAAAATGGAGTTTTGAAGAGGTAAAAAAAGGAACAAAAAATCAACGTTGGAGTTTTGAAGAGGTAAAAAAAAAAAAAAAAAAATTGTGGAGTTTTGAAGAGGTAAAAAAAAAAAATTTGGAGTTTTGAAGAGGTAAAAAAAAAAAAAAATGTAGGAGTTTTGAAGAGGTAAAAAGAAATAAAAAAAAGTTGGAGTTTTGAAGAGGTAAAAAAAAAAAAAAAAAAAATTTTGGAGTTTTGAAGAGGTAAAAAAAAAATGAAAAGTTGGAGTTTTGAAGAGGTAAAAAAAGGAACAAAAAATCAACGTTGGAGTTTTGAAGAGGTAAAAAAAAAATAAAAAGTTGGAGTTTTGAAGAGGTAAAAAAAGGAACAAAAAATCAATGTTGGAGTTTTGAAGAGGTAAAAAAAAAAAAAAAAAAAATTGAGTTTTGAAGAGGTAAAAAAAAATAAAAAGTTGGAGTTTTGAAGAGGTAAAAAAAATAAATAAAAAAAATTGTGGAGTTTTGAAGAGGTAAAAAAAAAAAAAAAATATTGTGGAGTTTTGAAGAGGTAAAAAAAGGAACAAAAAATCAATGTTGGAGTTTTGAAGAGGTAAAAAAAAAAAAAAGTTGGAGTTTTGAAGAGGTAAAAAAAAAAAAAATGTTATAGTTTTGAAGAGATAAAAAAAAAAAAATGGAGTTTTGAAGAGGTAAAAAAAAAAAAAAAGAAAATTGTGGAGGTAAAAAAAAAAAAAATTTAGGAGTTTTGAAGAGGTAAAAAAAAAGAAAAAAAAGTTGGAGTTTTGAAGAGGTAAAAAAAAAAAAAAAAGAAAAATTGTGGAGTTTTGAAGAGGTAAAAAAAGGAACAAAAAATCAATGTTGGAGTTTTGAAGAGGTAAAAAAAAAAAAAAAATTGGAGTTTTGAAGAGGTAAAAAAAAAATAAAAAAATGGAGTTTTGAAGAGGTAAAAAAAGGAACAAAAAATCAACGTTGGAGTTTTGAAGAGGTAAAAAAAAAATAAAAAGTTGGAGTTTTGAAGAGGTAAAAAAAGGAACAAAAAATCAATGTTGGAGTTTTGAAGAGGTAAAAAAAAAAAAAAAAAAAATTGAGTTTTGAAGAGGTAAAAAAAAATAAAAAGTTGGAGTTTTGAAGAGGTAAAAAAAATAAATAAAAAAAATTGTGGAGTTTTGAAGAGGTAAAAAAAAAAAAAAAATATTGTGGAGTTTTGAAGAGGTAAAAAAAGGAACAAAAAATCAATGTTGGAGTTTTGAAGAGGTAAAAAAAAAAAAAAGTTGGAGTTTTGAAGAGGTAAAAAAAAAAAAAGTTGGAGTTTTGAAGAGGTAAAAAAAAAAAAAAATGTTATAGTTTTGAAGAGATAAAAAAAAAAAATGGAGTTTTGAAGAGGTAAAAAAAAAAAAAAAGAAAATTGTGGAGGTAAAAAAAAAAAAAATTTAGGAGTTTTGAAGAGGTAAAAAAAAAGAAAAAAAAGTTGGAGTTTTGAAGAGGTAAAAAAAAAAAAAAAAAGAAAAATTGTGGAGTTTTGAAGAGGTAAAAAAAGGAACAAAAAATCAATGTTGGAGTTTTGAAGAGGTAAAAAAAAAAAAAAAATTGGAGTTTTGAAGAGGTAAAAAAAAAATAAAAAAATGGAGTTTTGAAGAGGTAAAAAAAGGAACAAAAAATCAACGTTGGAGTTTTGAAGAGGTAAAAAAAAAAAAAAAAAAATTGTGGAGTTTTGAAGAGGTAAAAAAAAAAAATTTGGAGTTTTGAAGAGGTAAAAAAAAAAAAAAAAATGTAGGAGTTTTGAAGAGGTAAAAAGAAATAAAAAAAAGTTGGAGTTTTGAAGAGGTAAAAAAAAAAAAAAAAAATTTTGGAGTTTTGAAGAGGTAAAAAAAAAATGAAAAGTTGGAGTTTTGAAGAGGTAAAAAAAGGAACAAAAAATCAACGTTGGAGTTTTGAAGAGGTAAAAAAAAAATAAAAAGTTGGAGTTTTGAAGAGGTAAAAAAAGGAACAAAAAATCAATGTTGGAGTTTTGAAGAGGTAAAAAAAAAAAAAAAAAAAATTGAGTTTTGAAGAGGTAAAAAAAAATAAAAAGTTGGAGTTTTGAAGAGGTAAAAAAAATAAATAAAAAAAATTGTGGAGTTTTGAAGAGGTAAAAAAAATAAATAAAAAAAATTGTGGAGTTTTGAAGAGGTAAAAAAAAAAAAAAAATATTGTGGAGTTTTGAAGAGGTAAAAAAAGGAACAAAAAATCAATGTTGGAGTTTTGAAGAGGTAAAAAAAAAAAAAAAAAAAATTGAGTTTTGAAGAGGTAAAAAAAAATAAAAAGTTGGAGTTTTGAAGAGGTAAAAAAAATAAATAAAAAAAATTGTGGAGTTTTGAAGAGGTAAAAAAAATAAATAAAAAAAATTGTGGAGTTTTGAAGAGGTAAAAAAAAAAAAAAAATATTGTGGAGTTTTGAAGAGGTAAAAAAAGGAACAAAAAATCAATGTTGGAGTTTTGAAGAGGTAAAAAAAAAAAAAAGTTGGAGTTTTGAAGAGGTAAAAAAAAAAAAAGTTGGAGTTTTGAAGAGGTAAAAAAAAAAAAAAATGTTATAGTTTTGAAGAGATAAAAAAAAAAAAAAAAAATTTGAGTTTTGAAGAGGCAAAAAAAAAAAATGTTTTTGAAGAGGTTAAAAAAAAAAAAAAAAAAGTTGGAGTTTTGAAGAGGTAAAAAAAAAAAAAAAAAGAAATTGTGGAGTTTTGAAGAGGTAAAAAAAGGAACAAAAAATCAATGTTAGAGTTTTGAAGAGCTAAAAAAAAAAAAAAAAAAAGTTGGAGTTTTGAAGAGGTAAAAAAAAAAAAAAAAAAATTGTAGAGTTTTGAAGAGGTAAAAAATAAAAAAAATTGTGGAGTTTTGAAGAGGTAAAAAAAGGAACAAAAAATCAATGTTGGAGTTTTGAAGAGGTAAAAAAAAAAAAAAAAATATTGTGGAGTTTTGAAGAGGTAAAAAAAGGAACAAAAAATCAATGTTGGAGTTTTGAAGAGGTAAAAAAAAAAAAAAGTTGGAGTTTTGAAGAGGTAAAAAAAAAAAAAAGTTGGAGTTTTGAAGAGGTAAAAAAAAAAAAAAATGTTATAGTTTTGAAGAGATAAAAAAAAAAAAAAAATTTGAGTTTTGAAGAGGCAAAAAAAAAAAATGTTGGAGTTTTGAAGAGGTAAAAAAAAAAAATGTAGGAGTTTTGAAGAGGTAAAAAGAAATAAAAAAAAGTTGGAGTTTTGAAGAGGTAAAAAAAGGAACAAAAAATCAATGTTGGAGTTTTGAAGAGGTAAAAAAAAAAAAATGTTGGAGTTTTGAAGAGGTAAAAAAAAAAAAAAAAATGTAGGAGTTTTGAAGAGGTAAAAAGAAATAAAAAAAAGTTGGAGTTTTGAAGAGGTAAAAAAAAAATATAAAAAAAATTTGGAGTTTTGAAGAGGTAAAAAAAGGAACAAAAAATCAATGTTTGAGTTTTGAAGAGGTAAAAAAAAATAAAAATAAAGTTGGAGTTTTGAAGAGGTAAAAAAAAAATAAAAAAAAATTGTGGAGTTTTGAAGAGGTAAAAAAAGGAACAAAAAATCTATGTTGGAGTTTTGAAGAGGTAAAAAAAAAAAAAAAAAATTTAGGAGTTTTGAAGAGGTAAAAAGAAAAAAAATTGTGGAGTTTTGAAGAGGTAAAAAAAAAAAAAAATGTTATAGTTTTGAAGAGATAAAAAAAAAAAAAAAACAGTTGGAGTTTTGAAGAGGTAAAAAAAAAAAAAAAAAAAAATTGTAGAGTTTTGAAGAGGTAAAAAATAAAAAAAAAATTGGAGTTTTGAAGAGGTAAAAAAAGGAACAAAAAATCAATGTTGGAGTTTTGAAGAGGTAAAAAAAAAAAAAAAAAAAATTGAGTTTTGAAGAGGTAAAAAAAAATAAAAAGTTGGAGTTTTGAAGAGGTAAAAAAAAAAAATAAAAAAAATTGTGGAGTTTTGAAGAGGTAAAAAAAGGAACAAAAAATCAATGTTGGAGTTTTGAAGAGGTAAAAAAAAAAAAAAAATATTGTGGAGTTTTGAAGAGGTAAAAAAAGGAACAAAAAATCAATGTTGGAGTTTTGAAGAGGTAAAAAAAAAAAAAAGTTGGAGTTTTGAAGAGGTAAAAAAAAAAAAAAGTTGGAGTTTTGAAGAGGTAAAAAAAAAAAAAAATGTTATAGTTTTGAAGAGATAAAAAAAAAAAAAAAATTTGAGTTTTGAAGAGGCAAAAAAAAAAATGTTGGAGTTTTGAAGAGGTAAAAAAAAAAAAGTTGGAGTTTTGAAGAGGTAAAAAAAGGAACAAAAAATCAATGTTGGAGTTTTGAAGAGGTTAAAAAAAAAAAAAAAAAAGTTGGAGTTTTGAAGAGGTAAAAAAAAAAAATAAAAAAAATTGTGGAGTTTTGAAGAGGTAAAAAAAGGAACAAAAAAATCAATGTTAGAGTTTTGAAGAGCTAAAAAAAAAAAAAAAAAAAGTTGGAGTTTTGAAGAGGTAAAAAAAAAAAAAAAAAAAAATTGTAGAGTTTTGAAGAGGTAAAAAATAAAAAAAAAATTGGAGTTTTGAAGAGGTAAAAAAAGGAACAAAAAATCAATGTTGGAGTTTTGAAGAGGTAAAAAAAAAAAAAAAGTTGGAGTTTTGAAGAGGTAAAAAAAAAAAAAAAAAAAAATTGTGGAGTTTTGAAGAGGTAAAAAAAGGAACAAAAAATCAATGTTGGAGTTTTGAAGAGGTTAAAAAAAAAAAAAAAAAAGTTGGAGTTTTGAAGAGGTAAAAAAAAAAATAAAAAAAAATTGTGGAGTTTTGAAGAGGTAAAAAAAGGAACAAAAAATCAATGTTAGAGTTTTGAAGAGCTAAAAAAAAAAAAAAAAAAAGTTGGAGTTTTGAAGAGGTAAAAAAAAAAAAAAAAAAATTGTAGAGTTTTGAAGAGGTAAAAAATAAAAAAAAAATTGGAGTTTTGAAGAGGTAAAAAAAGGAACAAAAAATCAATGTTGGAGTTTTGAAGAGGTAAAAAAAAAAAAAAAGTTGGAGTTTTGAAGAGGTAAAAAAAGGAACAAAAAATCAATGTTGGAGTTTTGAAGAGGTTAAAAAAAAAAAAAAAAAAGTTGGAGTTTTGAAGAGGTAAAAAAAAAAAATAAAAAAAATTGTGGAGTTTTGAAGAGGTAAAAAAAGGAACAAAAAATCAATGTTAGAGTTTTGAAGAGCTAAAAAAAAAAAAAAAAAAAGTTGGAGTTTTGAAGAGGTAAAAAAAGGAACAAAAAATCAATGTTGGAGTTTTGAAGAGGTAAAAAAAAAAAAAAAAATTTAGGAGTTTTGAAGAGGTAAAAAGAAAAAAATTGTGGAGTTTTGAAGAGGTAAAAAAAATAAAAAAAAATTTGAGTTTTGAAGAGGTAAAAAAAAAAAAAATGTTGGAGTTTTGAAGAGGTAAAAAAAAAAAAAAAATGTAGGAGTTTTGAAGAGGTAAAAAGAAATAAAAAAAAGTTGGAGTTTTGAAGAGGTAAAAAAAAAAAAAAAAAAAATTTGGAGTTTTGAAGAGGAAAAAAAAAAAAAAAAAATTGTGGAGTTTTGAAGAGGTAAAAAAAGGAACAAAAAATCAATGTTGGAGTTTTGAAGAGGTAAAAAAAAAAGAGTTTTGAAGAGGTAAAAAAAAAAAAAAAATTTTAGGAGTTTTGAATAGGTAAAAAAAAAAAAAAAATTGTGGAGTTTTGAAGAGGTAAAAAAAAAAAAAAAAAGTGTGGAGTTTTGAAGAGGTAAAAAAAAAAAAAAAATTGTGGAGTTTTGAAGAGGAAAAAAAAAAAAAAAAAAATTGTGGAGTTTTGAAGAGGTAAAAAAAGGAACAAAAAATCAATGTTGGAGTTTTGAAGAGGTAAAAAAAAAAAAAAATTTTTAGGAGTTTTGAATAGGTAAAAAAAAAAAAAAAATTGTGGAGTTTTGAAGAGGTAAAAAAAAAAAAAAAAGTGTGGAGTTTTGAAGAGGTAAAAAAAAAATAAAAATTTAGGAGTTTTGAAGAGGTAAAAAAAAAAAAAAAAAGTGGAGTTTTGAAGAGGTAAAAAAAAAAAAAAAAAAAATTGTGGAGTTTTGAAGAGGTAAAAAAAGGAACAAAAAATCAATGTTGGAGTTTTGAAGAGGTAAAAAAAAAAAAAGTTGGAGTTTTGAAGAGGTAAAAAAAAAATAAAAAGTTGGAGTTTTGAAGAGGTAAAAAAAGGAACAAAAAATCAATGTTGGAGTTTTGAAGAGGTAAAAAAAAAAAAATGGAGTTTTGAAGAGGTAAAAAAAAAAAAAAAAGAAAATTGTGGAGGTAAAAAAAAAAAAAAATTTAGGAGTTTTGAAGAGGTAAAAAAAAATAAAAATAAAGTTGGAGTTTTGAAGAGGTAAAAAAAAAAATAAAAAAATTGTGGAGTTTTGAAGAGGTAAAAAAAGGAACAAAAAATCAATGTTGGAGTTTGGAAGAGGTAAAAAAAAAATGAAAAGTTGGAGTTTTGAAGAGGTAAAAAAAGGAACAAAAAATCAACGTTGGAGTTTTGAAGAGGTAAAAAAAAAATAAAAAGTTGGAGTTTTGAAGAGGTAAAAAAAGGAACAAAAAATCAATGTTGGAGTTTGGAAGAGGTAAAAAAAAAATGAAAAGTTGGAGTTTTGAAGAGGTAAAAAAAGGAACAAAAAATCAACGTTGGAGTTTTGAAGAGGTAAAAAAAAAATAAAAAGTTGGAGTTTTGAAGAGGTAAAAAAAGGAACAAAAAATCAATGTTGGAGTTTTGAAGAGGTAAAAAAAAATAAAAAAAATTGGAGTTTTGAAGAGGTAAAAAAAAAAAAAAAAAAAATTGTGGAGTTTTGAAGAGGTAAAAAAAAAAAAATTGGAGTTTTGAAGAGGTAAAAAAAGGAACAAAAAATCAATGTTGGAGTTTTGAAGAGGTAAAAAAAAAAAAATGTTGGAGTTTTGAAGAGGTAAAAAAAAAAAAAAAAAATTGTGGAGTTTTGAAGAGGTAAAAAAAAAAAATGTGGAGTTTTGAAGAGGTAAAAAAAGGAACAAAAAATCAATGTTGGAGTTTTGAAGAGGTAAAAAAAAAAAAATGTTGAGTTTTGAAGAGGTAAAAAAAAAATATAAAAAAAATTGTGGAGTTTTGAAGAGGTAAAAAAAGGAACAAAAAATCAATGTTGGAGTTTTGAAGAGGTAAAAAAAAAAAAATGTTGGAGTTTTGAAGAGGAAAAAAAAAAAAAAAAAAATTGTGGAGTTTTGAAGAGGTAAAAAAAGGAACAAAAAATCAATGTTGGAGTTTGGAAGAGGTAAAAAAAAAATGAAAAGTTGGAGTTTTGAAGAGGTAAAAAAAGGAACAAAAAATCAACGTTGGAGTTTTGAAGAGGTAAAAAAAAAATAAAAAGTTGGAGTTTTGAAGAGGTAAAAAAAGGAACAAAAAATCAATGTTGGAGTTTTGAAGAGGTTTTAAAAAAAAAAAATGTTGGAGTTTTGAAGAGGTAAAAAAAAAAAAAAAATTGGAGTTTTGAAGAGGTAAAAAGAAATAAAAAAAAGTTGGAGTTTTGAAGAGGTAAAAAAAAAAAAAAAAAAATTTGGAGTTTTGAAGAGGAAAAAAAAAAAAAAAAAAAATTGTGGAGTTTTGAAGAGGTAAAAAAAAAATATAAAAAAAATTGTGGAGTTTTGAAGAGGTAAAAAAAAAATGAAAAGTTGGAGTTTTGAAGAGGTAAAAAAAGGAACAAAAAATCAACGTTGGAGTTTTGAAGAGGTAAAAAAAAAATAAAAAGTTGGAGTTTTGAAGAGGTAAAAAAAGGAACAAAAAATCAATGTTGGAGTTTTGAAGAGGTAAAAAAAAAAAAAAATGTTGGAGTTTTGAAGAGGTAAAAAAAAAAAAAAAAAATTGGAGTTTTGAAGAGGTAAAAAAAAAAAATTTGGAGTTTTGAAGAGGTAAAAAAAGGAACAAAAAATCAATGTTGGAGTTTTGAAGAGGTAAAAAAAAAAAAATGTTGGAGTTTTGAAGAGGTAAAAAAAAAATATAAAAAAAATTGTGGAGTTTTGAAGAGGTAAAAAGAAATAAAAAAAAGTTGGAGTTTTGAAGAGGTGAAAAAAAAAAAAAAAAAATTTGGAGTTTTGAAGAGGAAAAAAAAAAAAAAAAAAATTGTGGAGTTTTGAAGAGGTAAAAAAAATATATAAAAAAAATTGTGGAGTTTTGAAGAGGTAAAAAAAATATAAAAAAAAGTTGGAGTTTTGAAGAGGTAAAAAAAAAAAAAAAAAAATTGTGGAGTTTTGAAGAGGTAAAAAAAAAATGAAAAGTTGGAGTTTTGAAGAGGTAAAAAAAGGAACAAAAAATCAACGTTGGAGTTTTGAAGAGGTAAAAAAAAAATAAAAAGTTGGAGTTTTGAAGAGGTAAAAAAAGGAACAAAAAATCAATGTTGGAGTTTTGAAGAGGTAAAAAAAAAAAAAAATGTTGGAGTTTTGAAGAGGTAAAAAAAAAAAAAAAAAAATTGGAGTTTTGAAGAGGTAAAAAAAAATTAAAAAAAATTGTGGAGTTTTGAAGAGGTAAAAAAAAAAAATTTGGAGTTTTGAAGAGGTAAAAAAAGGAACAAAAAATCAATGTTGGAGTTTTGAAGAGGTAAAAAAAAAAAAATGTTGGAGTTTTGAAGAGGTAAAAAAAAAAAAAAAAAATTGTGGAGTTTTGAAGAGGTAAAAAAAAAAAAAATTTGGAGTTTTGAAGAGGTAAAAAAAGGAACAAAAAATCAATGTTGGAGTTTTGAAGAGGTAAAAAAAAAAAAATGTTGGAGTTTTGAAGAGGTAAAAAAAAAAAAAAAAGTTGGAGTTTTGAAGAGGTAAAAAAAATATATAAAAAAAATTGTGGAGTTTTGAAGAGGTAAAAAAAGGAACAAAAAATCAATGTTGGAGTTTTGAAGAGGTAAAAAAAAAAAAAAAAAAGTTGGAGTTTTGAAGAGGTAAAAAAAATATAAAAAAAAGTTGGAGTTTTGAAGAGGTAAAAAAAAAAAAAAAAAAATTGTGGAGTTTTGAAGAGGTAAAAAAAAAAGAAAAGTTGGAGTTTTGAAGAGGTAAAAAAAGGAACAAAAAATCAACGTTGGAGTTTTGAAGAGGTAAAAAAAAAATAAAAAGTTGGAGTTTTGAAGAGGTAAAAAAAGGAACAAAAAATCAATGTTGGAGTTTTGAAGAGGTAAAAAAAAAAAAAAATGTTGGAGTTTTGAAGAGGTAAAAAAAAAAAAAAAAAAATTGGAGTTTTGAAGAGGTAAAAAAAAATTAAAAAAAATTGTGGAGTTTTGAAGAGGTAAAAAAAAAAAAATTTGGAGTTTTGAAGAGGTAAAAAAAGGAACAAAAAATCAATGTTGGAGTTTTGAAGAGGTAAAAAAAAAAAAATGTTGGAGTTTTGAAGAGGTAAAAAAAAAAAAAAAAATTGTGGAGTTTTGAAGAGGTAAAAAAAAAAAAATTTGGAGTTTTGAAGAGGTAAAAAAAGGAACAAAAAATCAATGTTGGAGTTTTGAAGAGGTAAAAAAAAAAAAATGTTGGAGTTTTGAAGAGGTAAAAAAAAAAAAAAAAAGTTGGAGTTTTGAAGAGGTAAAAAAAATATATAAAAAAAATTGTGGAGTTTTGAAGAGGTAAAAAAAGGAACAAAAAATCAATGTTGGAGTTTTGAAGAGGTAAAAAAAAAAAAAAAAAAGTTGGAGTTTTGAAGAGGTAAAAAAAATATAAAAAAAAGTTGGAGTTTTGAAGAGGTAAAAAAAAAAAAAAAAAATTGTGGAGTTTTGAAGAGGTAAAAAAAAATGAAAAGTTGGAGTTTTGAAGAGGTAAAAAAAGGAACAAAAAATCAACGTTGGAGTTTTGAAGAGGTAAAAAAAAAATAAAAAGTTGGAGTTTTGAAGAGGTAAAAAAAGGAACAAAAAATCAATGTTGGAGTTTTGAAGAGGTAAAAAAAAAATGAAAAGTTGGAGTTTTGAAGAGGTAAAAAAAGGAACAAAAAATCAACGTTGGAGTTTTGAAGAGGTAAAAAAAAAATAAAAAGTTGGAGTTTTGAAGAGGTAAAAAAAGGAACAAAAAATCAATGTTGGAGTTTTGAAGAGGTAAAAAAAAAAAAAAATGTTGGAGTTTTGAAGAGGTAAAAAAAAAAAAAAAAAATTGGAGTTTTGAAGAGGTAAAAAAAAATTAAAAAAAATTGTGGAGTTTTGAAGAGGTAAAAAAAAAAAATTTGGAGTTTTGAAGAGGTAAAAAAAGGAACAAAAAATCAATGTTGGAGTTTTGAAGAGGTAAAAAAAAAAAAATGTTGGAGTTTTGAAGAGGTAAAAAAAAAAAAATTTGGAGTTTTGAAGAGGTAAAAAAAGGAACAAAAAATCAATGTTGGAGTTTTGAAGAGGTAAAAAAAAAAAAATTGTGGAGTTTTGAAGAGGTAAAAAAAATATATAAAAAAAATTGTGGAGTTTTGAAGAGGTAAAAAAAGGAACAAAAAATCAATGTTGGAGTTTTGAAGAGGTAAAAAAAAAAAAAAAAAAGTTGGAGTTTTGAAGAGGTAAAAAAAATATAAAAAAAAGTTGGAGTTTTGAAGAGGTAAAAAAAAAAAAAAAAAATTGTGGAGTTTTGAAGAGGTAAAAAAAAAATGAAAAGTTGGAGTTTTGAAGAGGTAAAAAAAGGAACAAAAAATCAACGTTGGAGTTTTGAAGAGGTAAAAAAAAAATAAAAAGTTGGAGTTTTGAAGAGGTAAAAAAAGGAACAAAAAATCAATGTTGGAGTTTTGAAGAGGTAAAAAAAAAAAAATATTGGAGTTTTGAAGAGGTAAAAAAAAAAAAAAAAAAATTGTGGAGTTTTGAAGAGGTAAAAAAAAAAAAATTTGGAGTTTTGAAGAGGTAAAAAAAGGAACAAAAAATCAATGTTGGAGTTTTGAAGAGGTAAAAAAAAAAAAAATGTTGGAGTTTTGAAGAGGTAAAAAAAAAAAAAAAAATGTAGGAGTTTTGAAGAGGTAAAAAGAAATAAAAAAAAGTTGGAGTTTTGAAGAGGTAAAAAAAAAAAAAAAAAAATTTGGAGTTTTGAAGAGGAAAAAAAAAAAAAAAAAATTGTGGAGTTTTGAAGAGGTAAAAAAAAAATATAAAAAAAATTGTGGAGTTTTGAAGAGGTAAAAAAAAATGAAAAGTTGGAGTTTTGAAGAGGTAAAAAAAGGAACAAAAAATCAGCGTTGGAGTTTTGAAGAGGTAAAAAAAGGAACAAAAAATCAATGTTGGAGTTTTGAAGAGGTAAAAAAAATATATAAAAAAAATTGTGGAGTTTTGAAGAGGTAAAAAAAGGAACAAAAAATTTGGAGTTTTGAAGAGGTAAAAAAAGGAACAAAAAATCAATGTTGGAGTTTTGAAGAGGTAAAAAAAAAAAAAAAAAAGTTGGAGTTTTGAAGAGGTAAAAAAAAAATATAAAAAAAATTGTGGAGTTTTGAAGAGGTAAAAAAAGGAACAAAAAATCAATGTTGGAGTTTTGAAGAGGTAAAAAAAAAAAAATCTGGAGTTTTGAAGAGGTAAAAAAAGGAACAAAAAATCAATGTTGGAGTTTTGAAGAGGTAAAAAAAAAAAAAAAAAAGTTGGAGTTTTGAAGAGGTAAAAAAAAAATATAAAAAAATTGTGAAGTTTTGAAGAGGTAAAAAAAGGAACAAAAAATCAATGTTGGAGTTTTGAAGAGGTAAAAAAAAAATAAAAAAATGTAGGAGTTTTGAAGAGGTAAAAAGAAATAAAAAAAAAAATTTGGAGTTTTAAAGAGGAAAAAAAAAAAAAAAAATTGAGTTTTGAAGAGGTAAAAAAAAAAAAAAAATTGAGTTTTGAAGAGGTAAAAAAAAATAAAAAGTTGGAGTTTTGAAGAGGTAAAAAAAAAAAAAAAAAATTGTGGAGTTTTGAAGAGGTAAAAAAAGGAACAAAAAATCAATGTTGGAGTTTTGAAGAGGTAAAAAAAAAAAAAAAAAAAAATTGTGGAGGTAAAAAAAAAATTAAGGAGTTTTGAAGAGGTAAAAAAAAATAAAAATAAAGTTGGAGTTTTGAAGAGGTAAAAAAAAAAAAAAAAAAAATTGTGGAGTTTTGAAGAGGTAAAAAAAGGAACAAAAAATCAATGTTGGAGTTTTGAAGAGGTAAAAAAAAAAAAAAAATTTTGGAGTTTTGAAGAGGTAAAAAAAAAAAAGTTGGAGTTTTGAAGAGGTAAAAAAAGGAACAAAAAATCAATGTTGGAGTTTTGAAGAGGTTAAAAAAAAAAAAAAAAAAGTTGGAGTTTTGAAGAGGTAAAAAAAAAAAATAAAAAAAATTGTGGAGTTTTGAAGAGGTAAAAAAAGGAACAAAAAATCAATGTTAGAGTTTTGAAGAGCTAAAAAAAAAAAAAAAAAAAGTTGGAGTTTTGAAGAGGTAAAAAAAAAAAAAAAAAATTGTAGAGTTTTGAAGAGGTAAAAAATAAAAAAAAATTTGGAGTTTTGAAGAGGTAAAAAAAGGAACAACAAAATCAATGTTGGAGTTTTGAAGAGGTAAAAAAAAAAAAAAAAAAGTTGGAGTTTTGAAGAGGTAAAAAAAAAATATAAAAAAAATTGTGGAGTTTTGAAGAGGTAAAAAAAGGAACAAAAAATCAATGTTGGAGTTTTAAAGGGGAAAAAAAAAAAAAAAAAAATTTAGGAGTTTTGAAGAGGTAAAAAGAAAAAAAAATTGTGGAGTTTTGAAGAGGTCAAAAAAAAAAAAATGTTATAGTTTTGAAGAGATAAAAAAAAAAAAAAAATTGAGTTTTGAAGAGGCAAAAAAATAAATGTTGGAGTTTTGAAGAGGTAAAAAAAAAAAAAAAAAAAGTTGGAGTTTTGAAGAGGTAAAAAAAGGAACAAAAAATCAATGTTGGAGTTTTGAAGAGGTAAAAAAAAAATAAAAAAAAATTGTGGAGTTTTGAAGAGGTAAAAAAAAAAATGGAGTTTTGAAGAGGTAAAAAAAAAAAAAGAAGAAAATTGTGGAGGTAAAAAAAAAAAAAAATTTAGGAGTTTTGAAGAGGTAAAAAAAAAAAAAAAAAAGTTGGAGTTTTGAAGAGGTAAAAAAAAAAAAAAAAAAATTGTGGAGGTAAAAAAAAAAAAAAATTGTGGAGTTTTGAAGAGGTAAAAAAAAAAAAATGGAGTTTTGAAGAGGTAAAAAAAAAAAAAAAAAAAATTGTGGAGGTAAAAAAAAAAAAAAATTGTGGAGTTTTGAAGAGGTAAAAAAAAAAAAATGGAGTTTTGAAGAGGTAAAAAAAAAAAAAAAGAAAATTGTGGAGGTAAAAAAAAAAAAAATTTAGGAGTTTTGAAGAGGTAAAAAAAAAGAAAAAAAAAGTTGGAGTTTTGAAGAGGTAAAAAAAAAAAAGAAAAATTGTGGAGTTTTGAAGAGGTAAAAAAAGGAACAAAAAATCAATGTTGGAGTTTTGAAGAGGTAAAAAAAAAAAAAAAATTGGAGTTTTGAAGAGGTAAAAAAAAAATAAAAAAATGGAGTTTTGAAGAGGTAAAAAAAGGAACAAAAAATCAACGTTGGAGTTTTGAAGAGGTAAAAAAAAAAAAAAAATATTGTGGAGTTTTGAAGAGGTAAAAAAAGGAACAAAAAATCAATGTTGGAGTTTTGAAGAGGTAAAAAAAAAAAAAAGTTGGAGTTTTGAAGAGGTAAAAAAAAAAAGTTGGAGTTTTGAAGAGGTAAAAAAAAAAAAAAATGTTATAGTTTTGAAGAGATAAAAAAAAAAAAAAAAAATTTGAGTTTTGAAGAGGCAAAAAAAAAAAATGTTGGAGTTTTGAAGAGGTAAAAAAAAAAAAGTTGGAGTTTTGAAGAGGTAAAAAAAAGAACAAAAAATCAATGTTGGAGTTTTGAAGAGGTTAAAAAAAAAAAAAAAAAGTTGGAGTTTTGAAGAGGTAAAAAAAAAAAATAAAAAAAATTGTGGAGTTTTGAAGAGGTAAAAAAAGGAACAAAAAATCAATGTTAGAGTTTTGAAGAGCTAAAAAAAAAAAAAAAAAAAGTTGGAGTTTTGAAGAGGTAAAAAAAAAAAAAAAAAAATTGTAGAGTTTTGAAGAGGTAAAAAATAAAAAAAAAATTGGAGTTTTGAAGAGGTGAAAAAAGGAACAAAAAATCAATGTTGGAGTTTTGAAGAGGTAAAAAAAAAAAAAAAGTTGGAGTTTTGAAGAGGTAAAAAAAAAAAAAAAGTTGGAGTTTTGAAGAGGTAAAAAAAAAAAAAAAAAAAAATTGTGGAGTTTTGAAGAGGTAAAAAAAGGAACAAAAAATCAATGTTGGAGTTTTGAAGAGGTTAAAAAAAAAAAAAAAAAAGTTGGAGTTTTGAAGAGGTAAAAAAAAAAAATAAAAAAAATTGTGGAGTTTTGAAGAGGTAAAAAAAGGAACAAAAAATCAATGTTAGAGTTTTGAAGAGCTAAAAAAAAAAAAAAAAAAAGTTGGAGTTTTGAAGAGGTAAAAAAAAAAAAAAAAATTTGAGTTTTGAAGAGGTAAAAAAAGGAACAAAAAATCAATGTTGGAGTTTTGAAGAGGTAAAAAAAATAAAAAAAATTTGAGTTTTGAAGAGGCAAAAAAAAAAAAAGTTTGAGTTTTGAAGAGGTAAAAAAAGGAACAAAAAATCAATGTTGGAGTTTTGAAGAGGTAAAAAAAAAAAAAAATTTTAGGAGTTTTGAAGAGGTAAAAAGAAAAAAATTGTGGAGTTTTGAAGAGGTAAAAAAAATAAAAAAAATTTGAGTTTTGAAGAGGCAAAAAAAAAAAAAGTTTGAGTTTTGAAGAGGTAAAAAAAGGAACAAAAAATCAATGTTGGAGTTTTGAAGAGGTAAAAAAAAAAAAAAAAAAGTTGGAGTTTTGAAGAGGTAAAAAAAAAATATAAAAAAAATTGTGGAGTTTTGAAGAGGTAAAAAAAAAAAAAAAAATCAATGTTGGAGTTTTGAAGAGGTAAAAAAAAAAAAATGTTGGAGTTTTGAAGAGGTAAAAAAAAAATATAAAAAAAATTGTGGAGTTTTGAAGAGGTAAAAAAGGAAGAAAAATCAATGTTGGAGTTTTGAAGAGGTAAAAAAAAAAAAAATGTTGGAGTTTTGAAGAGGTAAAAAAAAAAAAAAAATGTAGGAGTTTTGAAGAGGTAAAAAAAAAAAAAAAAAAAATTGTAGAGTTTTGAAGAGGTAAAAAATAAAAAAAAAATTGGAGTTTTGAAGAGGTGAAAAAAGGAACAAAAAATCAATGTTGGAGTTTTGAAGAGGTAAAAAAAAAAAAAAAGTTGGAGTTTTGAAGAGGTAAAAAAAAAAAAAAAGTTGGAGTTTTGAAGAGGTAAAAAAAAAAAAAAAAAAAAATTGTGGAGTTTTGAAGAGGTAAAAAAAGGAACAAAAAATCAATGTTGGAGTTTTGAAGAGGTTAAAAAAAAAAAAAAAAAAGTTGGAGTTTTGAAGAGGTAAAAAAAAAAAATAAAAAAAATTGTGGAGTTTTGAAGAGGTAAAAAAAGGAACAAAAAATCAATGTTAGAGTTTTGAAGAGCTAAAAAAAAAAAAAAAAAAAGTTGGAGTTTTGAAGAGGTAAAAAAAAAAAAAAAAATTTGAGTTTTGAAGAGGTAAAAAAAGGAACAAAAAATCAATGTTGGAGTTTTGAAGAGGTAAAAAAAATAAAAAAAATTTGAGTTTTGAAGAGGCAAAAAAAAAAAAAGTTTGAGTTTTGAAGAGGTAAAAAAAGGAACAAAAAATCAATGTTGGAGTTTTGAAGAGGTAAAAAAAAAAAAAAATTTTAGGAGTTTTGAAGAGGTAAAAAGAAAAAAATTGTGGAGTTTTGAAGAGGTAAAAAAAATAAAAAAAATTTGAGTTTTGAAGAGGCAAAAAAAAAAAAAGTTTGAGTTTTGAAGAGGTAAAAAAAGGAACAAAAAATCAATGTTGGAGTTTTGAAGAGGTAAAAAAAAAAAAAAAAAAGTTGGAGTTTTGAAGAGGTAAAAAAAAAATATAAAAAAAATTGTGGAGTTTTGAAGAGGTAAAAAAAAAAAAAAAAAATCAATGTTGGAGTTTTGAAGAGGTAAAAAAAAAAAAATGTTGGAGTTTTGAAGAGGTAAAAAAAAAATATAAAAAAAATTGTGGAGTTTTGAAGAGGTAAAAAAGGAAGAAAAATCAATGTTGGAGTTTTGAAGAGGTAAAAAAAAAAAAAATGTTGGAGTTTTGAAGAGGTAAAAAAAAAAAAAAAATGTAGGAGTTTTGAAGAGGTAAAAAAAAAAAAAAAGTTGGAGTTTTGAAGAGGTAAAAAAAAAAAAAAGTTGGAGTTTTGAAGAGGTAAAAAAAAAAAAAAAAAAAAATTGTGGAGTTTTGAAGAGGTAAAAAAAGGAACAAAAAATCAATGTTGGAGTTTTGAAGAGGTTAAAAAAAAAAAAAAAAAAGTTGGAGTTTTGAAGAGGTAAAAAAAAAAAAAAAAAAAAATTGTGGAGTTTTGAAGAGGTAAAAAAAGGAACAAAAAATCAATGTTAGAGTTTTGAAGAGCTAAAAAAAAAAAAAAAAAAAGTTGGAGTTTTGAAGAGGTAAAAAAAAAAAAAAAAATTTGAGTTTTGAAGAGGTAAAAAAAGGAACAAAAAATCAATGTTGGAGTTTTGAAGAGGTAAAAAAAAAAAAAAAAATTTTAGGAGTTTTGAAGAGGTAAAAAGAAAAAAATTGTGGAGTTTTGAAGAGGTAAAAAAAATAAAAAAAAATTTGAGTTTTGAAGAGGCAAAAAAAAAAAAAGTTTGAGTTTTGAAGAGGTAAAAAAAGGAACAAAAAATCAATGTTGGAGTTTTGAAGAGGTAAAAAAAAAAAAAAAAAAGTTGGAGTTTTGAAGAGGTAAAAAAAAAATATAAAAAAAATTGTGGAGTTTTGAAGAGGTAAAAAAAAAAACAAAAAATCAATGTTGGAGTTTTGAAGAGGTAAAAAAAAAAAAATGTTGGAGTTTTGAAGAGGTAAAAAAAAAATATAAAAAAAATTGTGGAGTTTTGAAGAGGTAAAAAAGGAAGAAAAATCAATGTTGGAGTTTTGAAGAGGTAAAAAAAAAAAAAATGTTGGAGTTTTGAAGAGGTAAAAAAAAAAAAAAAATGTAGGAGTTTTGAAGAGGTAAAAAGAAATAAAAAAAAGTTGGAGTTTTTAAGAGGGAAAAAAAAAAAAAAAAAATTTGGAGTTTTGAAGAGGAAAAAAAAAAAAAAAAAAATTGTGGAGTTTTGAAGAGGTAAAAAAAAAATATAAAAAAAATTGTGGAGTTTTGAAGAGGTAAAAAAAAAATGAAAAGTTGGAGTTTTGAAGAGGTAAAAAAAGGAACAAAAAATCAACGTTGGAGTTTTGAAGAGGTAAAAAAAAAATGAAAAGTTGGAGTTTTGAAGAGGTAAAAAAAGGAACAAAAAATCAACGTTGGAGTTTTGAAGAGGTAAAAAAAAAATAAAAAGTTGGAGTTTTGAAGAGGTAAAAAAAGGAACAAAAAATCAATGTTGGAGTTTTGAAGAGGTAAAAAAAATATATAAAAAAAATTGTGGAGTTTTGAAGAGGTAAAAAAAGGAACAAAAAATCAATGTTGGAGTTTTGAAGAGGTAAAAAAAAAAAAAAAAAAATTTGGAGTTTTGAAGAGGTAAAAAAAGGAACAAAAAATCAATGTTGGAGTTTTGAAGAGGTAAAAAAAAAAAAAAAAAAGTTGGAGTTTTGAAGAGGTAAAAAAAAAATATAAAAAAAATTGTGGAGTTTTGAAGAGGTAAAAAAAGGAACAAAAAATCAATGTTGGAGTTTTGAAGAGGTAAAAAAAAAAAAATTTGGAGTTTTGAAGAGGTAAAAAAAGGAACAAAAAATCAATGTTGGAGTTTTGAAGAGGTAAAAAAAAAAAAAAAAAAGTTGGAGTTTTGAAGAGGTAAAAAAAAAATATAAAAAAATTGTGGAGTTTTGAAGAGGTAAAAAAAGGAACAAAAAATCAATGTTGGAGTTTTGAAGAGGTAAAAAAAAAAAAAATGTTGGAGTTTTGAAGAGGTAAAAAAAAAAAAAAAAAATGTAGGAGTTTTGAAGAGGTAAAAAGAAATAAAAAAAAAATTTGGAGTTTTAAAGAGGAAAAAAAAAAAAAAAAAAATTGAGTTTTGAAGAGGTAAAAAAAAAAAAAAAATTGAGTTTTGAAGAGGAAAAAAAAAAAAAAAAATTGAGTTTTGAAGAGGTAAAAAAAAAAAAAAAGTTGGAGTTTTGAAGAGGTAAAAAAAAAATGAAAAGTTGGAGTTTTGAAGAGGTAAAAAAAGGAACAAAAAATCAACGTTGGAGTTTTGAAGAGGTAAAAAAAAAATAAAAAGTTGGAGTTTTGAAGAGGTAAAAAAAGGAACAAAAAATCAATGTTGGAGTTTTGAAGAGGTAAAAAAAATATATAAAAAAAATTGTGGAGTTTTGAAGAGGTAAAAAAAGGAACAAAAAATCAATGTTGGAGTTTTGAAGAGGTAAAAAAAAAAAAAAAAAAAATTTGGAGTTTTGAAGAGGTAAAAAAAGGAACAAAAAATCAATGTTGGAGTTTTGAAGAGGTAAAAAAAAAAAAAAAAAAGTTGGAGTTTTGAAGAGGTAAAAAAAAAATATAAAAAAAATTGTGGAGTTTTGAAGAGGTAAAAAAAGGAACAAAAAATCAATGTTGGAGTTTTGAAGAGGTAAAAAAAAAAAAATTTGGAGTTTTGAAGAGGTAAAAAAAGGAACAAAAAATCAATGTTGGAGTTTTGAAGAGGTAAAAAAAAAAAAATGTTGGAGTTTTGAAGAGGTAAAAAAAAAATATAAAAAAAATTGTGGAGTTTTGAAGAGGTAAAAAGAAATAAAAAAAAGTTGGAGTTTTGAAGAGGTGAAAAAAAAAAAAAAAAAAATTTGGAGTTTTGAAGAGGAAAAAAAAAAAAAAAAAAAATTGTGGAGTTTTGAAGAGGTTAAAAAAAATATATAAAAAAAATTGTGGAGTTTTGAAGAGGTAAAAAAAATATAAAAAAAAGTTGGAGTTTTGAAGAGGTAAAAAAAAAAAAAAAAAAATTGTGGAGTTTTGAAGAGGTAAAAAAAAAATGAAAAGTTGGAGTTTTGAAGAGGTAAAAAAAGGAACAAAAAATCAACGTTGGAGTTTTGAAGAGGTAAAAAAAAAATAAAAAGTTGGAGTTTTGAAGAGGTAAAAAAAGGAACAAAAAATCAATGTTGGAGTTTTGAAGAGGTAAAAAAAAAAAAAAATGTTGGAGTTTTGAAGAGGTAAAAAAAAAAAAAAAAAATTGGAGTTTTGAAGAGGTAAAAAAAAATTAAAAAAAATTGTGGAGTTTTGAAGAGGTAAAAAAAAAAAAATTTGGAGTTTTGAAGAGGTAAAAAAAGGAACAAAAAATCAATGTTGGAGTTTTGAAGAGGTAAAAAAAAAAAAATGTTGGAGTTTTGAAGAGGTAAAAAAAAAAAAAAAAAAATTGTGGAGTTTTGAAGAGGTAAAAAAAGGAACAAAAAATCAATGTTGGAGTTTTGAAGAGGTAAAAAAAAAAAAAAATGTTGGAGTTTTGAAGAGGTAAAAAAAAAAAAAAAAAATTGGAGTTTTGAAGAGGTAAAAAAAAAAAAAGAAAATTGTGGAGTTTTGAAGAGGTAAAAAAAAAAAAAAATTGGAGTTTTGAAGAGGTAAAAAAAGGAACAAAAAATCAATGTTGGAGTTTTGAAGAGGTAAAAAAAAAAAAATTTTTGGAGTTTTGAAGAGGTAAAAAAAAAATATAAAAAAAATTGTGGAGTTTTGAAGAGGTAAAAAAAGGAACAAAAAATCAATGTTGGAGTTTAAGAGTTAAAAAAAAAAAAATGTTGGAGTTTTGAAGAGGTAAAAAAAAAAAAAATTGGAGTTTTGAAGAGGTAAAAAAAGGAACAAAAAATCAATGTTGGAGTTTTGAAGAGGTAAAAAAAAAAAAATGTTGGAGTTTTGAAGAGGTAAAAAAAAAAAAAAAAAAATTGTGGAGTTTTGAAGAGGTAAAAAAAATATATAAAAAAAATTGTGGAGTTTTGAAGAGGTAAAAAAAGGAACAAAAAATCAATGTTGGAGTTTTGAAGAGGTAAAAAAAAAAAAATGTTGGAGTTTTGAAGAGGTAAAAAAAAAATATAAAAAAAATTGTGGAGTTTTGAAGAGGTAAAAAAAGGAACAAAAAATCAATGTTGGAGTTTTGAAGAGGTAAAAAAAAAAAAATGTTGGAGTTTTGAAGAGGAAAAAAAAAAAAAAAAAAATGTAGGAGTTTTGAAGAGGTAAAAAGAAATAAAAAAAAGTTGGAGTTTTGAAGAGGTGAAAAAAAAAAAAAAAAAAATTTGGAGTTTTGAAGAGGAAAAAAAAAAAAAAATTGTGGAGTTTTGAAGAGGTAAAAAAAATATATAAAAAAAATTGTGGAGTTTTGAAGAGGTAAAAAAAGGAACAAAAAATCAATGTTGGAGTTTTGAAGAGGTAAAAAAAATATATAAAAAAAAATTGTGGAGTTTTGAAGAGGTAAAAAAAGGAACAAAAAATCAATGTTGGAGTTTTGAAGAGGTAAAAAAAAAAAAATGTTGGAGTTTTGAAGAGGTAAAAAAAAAATATAAAAAAAATTGTGGAGTTTTGAAGAGGTAAAAAAGGAACAAAAAATCAATGTTGGAGTTTTGAAGAGGTAAAAAAAAAAAAATGTTGGAGTTTTGAAGAGGAAAAAAAAAAAAAAAAAATGTAGGAGTTTTGAAGAGGTAAAAAGAAATAAAAAAAAGTTGGAGTTTTGAAGAGGTGAAAAAAAAAAAAAAAAAAATTTGGAGTTTTGAAGAGGAAAAAAAAAAAAAAAATTGTGGAGTTTTGAAGAGGTAAAAAAAATATATAAAAAAAATTGTGGAGTTTTGAAGAGGTAAAAAAAGGAACAAAAAATCAATGTTGGAGTTTTGAAGAGGTAAAAAAAATATATAAAAAAAATTGTGGAGTTTTGAAGAGGTAAAAAAAGGAACAAAAAATCAATGTTGGAGTTTTGAAGAGGTAAAAAAAAAAAATGTTGGAGTTTTGAAGAGGTAAAAAAAAAATATAAAAAAAATTGTGGAGTTTTGAAGAGGTAAAAAAGGAACAAAAAATCAATGTTGGAGTTTTGAAGAGGTAAAAAAAAAAAAAATGTTGGAGTTTTGAAGAGGTAAAAAAAAAAAAAAAAAATGTAGGAGTTTTGAAGAGGTAAAAAGAAATAAAAAAAAGTTGGAGTTTTGAAGAGGAAAAAAAAAAAAAAAAAAAATTTGGAGTTTTGAAGAGGAAAAAAAAAAAAAAAAATTGTGGAGTTTTGAAGAGGTAAAAAAAAAAAATAAAAAAAATTGTGGAGTTTTGAAGAGGTAAAAAAAGGAACAAAAAATCAATGTTAGAGTTTTGAAGAGCTAAAAAAAAAAAAAAAAAAAGTTGGAGTTTTGAAGAGGTAAAAAAAAAATATAAAAAAAATTGTGGAGTTTTGAAGAGGTAAAAAAAGGAACAAAAAATCAATGTTGGAGTTTTGAAGAGGTAAAAAAAAAAAAATTTGGAGTTTTGAAGAGGTAAAAAAAGGAACAAAAAATCAATGTTGGAGTTTTGAAGAGGTAACAAAAAAAAAAAAAAAAGTTGGAGTTTTGAAGAGGTAAAAAAAAAATATAAAAAAATTGTGGAGTTTTGAAGAGGTAAAAAAAGGAACAAAAAATCAATGTTGGAGTTTTGAAGAGGTAAAAAAAAAAAAAATGTTGGAGTTTTGAAGAGGTAAAAAAAAAAAAAAAATGTAGGAGTTTTGAAGAGGTAAAAAGAAAAAAAAAAAAAAATTTGGAGTTTTAAAGAGGAAAAAAAAAATAAAAAAAAATTGAGTTTTGAAGAGGTAAAAAAAAAAAAAAAATTGAGTTTTGAAGAGGTAAAAAAAAATAAAAAGTTGGAGTTTTGAAGAGGTAAAAAAAAAATTGTGGAGTTTTGAAGAGGTAAAAAAAGGAACAAAAAATCAATGTTGGAGTTTTGAAGAGGTAAAAAAAAAAAAAATGGAGTTTTGAAGAGGTAAAAAAAAAAAAAAAAAAAAATTGTGGAGGTAAAAAAAAAAAAAAATTTAGGAGTTTTGAAGAGGTAAAAAAAAATAAAAATAAAGTTGGAGTTTTGAAGAGGTAAAAAAAAAAATAAAAAAAATTGTGGAGTTTTGAAGAGGTAAAAAAAGGAACAAAAAATCAATGTTGGAGTTTTGAAGAGGTAAAAAAAAAAAAAAAATTTTGGAGTTTTGAAGAGGTAAAAAAAAAAAAATGTTGGAGTTTTGAAGAGGTAAAAAAAAAAAAGTTGGAGTTTTGAAGAGGTAAAAAAAGGAACAAAAAATCAATGTTGGAGTTTTGAAGAGGTTAAAAAAAAAAAAATTGGAGTTTTGAAGAGGTAAAAAAAGGAACAAAAAATCAATGTTGGAGTTTTGAAGAGGTAACAAAAAAAAAAAAAAAGTTGGAGTTTTGAAGAGGTAAAAAAAAAATATAAAAAAATTGTGGAGTTTTGAAGAGGTAAAAAAAGGAACAAAAAATCAATGTTGGAGTTTTGAAGAGGTAAAAAAAAAAAAAATGTTGGAGTTTTGAAGAGGTAAAAAAAAAAAAAAAATGTAGGAGTTTTGAAGAGGTAAAAAGAAATAAAAAAAAAATTGGAGTTTTAAAGAGGAAAAAAAAAAAAAAAAAATTGAGTTTTGAAGAGGTAAAAAAAAAAAAAAAAATTGAGTTTTGAAGAGGTAAAAAAAAATAAAAAGTTGGAGTTTTGAAGTGGTAAAAAAAAAATTGTGGAGTTTTGAAGAGGTAAAAAAAGGAACAAAAAATCAATGTTGGAGTTTTGAAGAGGTAAAAAAAAAAAAATGGAGTTTTGAAGAGGTTAAAAAAAAAAAAAAAAAAAATTGTGGAGGTAAAAAAAAAAAAAAATTTAGGAGTTTTGAAGAGGTAAAAAAAAATAAAAATAAAGTTGGAGTTTTGAAGAGGTAAAAAAAAAAAAAAAAAAAATTGTGGAGTTTTGAAGAGGTAAAAAAAGGAACAAAAAATCAATGTTGGAGTTTTGAAGAGGTAAAAAAAAAAAAAAAATTTTGGAGTTTTGAAGAGGTAAAAAAAAAAAAATGTTGGAGTTTTGAAGAGGTAAAAAAAAAAAAGTTGGAGTTTTGAAGAGGTAAAAAAAGGAACAAAAAATCAATGTTGGAGTTTTGAAGAGGTTAAAAAAAAAAAATTTGGAGTTTTGAAGAGGTAAAAAAAGGAACAAAAAATCAATGTTGGAGTTTTGAAGAGGTAACAAAAAAAAAAAAAAAAGTTGGAGTTTTGAAGAGGTAAAAAAAAAATATAAAAAAATTGTGGAGTTTTGAAGAGGTAAAAAAAGGAACAAAAAATCAATGTTGGAGTTTTGAAGAGGTAAAGAAAAAAAAAATGTTGGAGTTTTGAAGAGGTAAAAAAAAAAAAAAAATGTAGGAGTTTTGAAGAGGTAAAAAGAAATAAAAAAAAAAATTTGGAGTTTTAAAGAGGAAAAAAAAAAAAAAAAATTGAGTTTTGAAGAGGTAAAAAAAAAAAAAAAAATTGAGTTTTGAAGAGGTAAAAAAAAATAAAAAGTTGGAGTTTTGAAGAGGTAAAAAAAAATTGTGGAGTTTTGAAGAGGTAAAAAAAGGAACAAAAAATCAATGTTGGAGTTTTGAAGAGGTAAAAAAAAAAAAAATGGAGTTTTGAAGAGGTAAAAAAAAAAAAAAAAAAAAAATTGTGGAGGTAAAAAAAAAAAAAAATTTAGGAGTTTTGAAGAGGTAAAAAAAAATAAAAATAAAGTTGGAGTTTTGAAGAGGTAAAAAAAAAAAAAAAAAAAATTGTGGAGTTTTGAAGAGGTAAAAAAAGGAACAAAAAATCAATGTTGGAGTTTTGAAGAGGTAAAAAAAAAAAAAAAATTTTGGAGTTTTGAAGAGGTAAAAAAAAAAAAATGTTGGAGTTTTGAAGAGGTAAAAAAAAAAAGTTGGAGTTTTGAAGAGGTAAAAAAAGGAACAAAAAATCAATGTTGGAGTTTTGAAGAGGTTAAAAAAAAAAAAAAAAAGTTGGAGTTTTGAAGAGGTAAAAAAAAAAAATAAAAAAAATTGTGGAGTTTTGAAGAGGTAAAAAAAGGAACAAAAAATCAATGTTAGAGTTTTGAAGAGCTAAAAAAAAAAAAAAAAAAAGTTGGAGTTTTGAAGAGGTAAAAAAAAAAAAAAAATTGTGGAGTTTTGAAGAGGTAAAAAAAGGAACAACAAAATCAATGTTGGAGTTTTGAAGAGGTAAAAAAAAAAAAAAAAAAGTTGGAGTTTTGAAGAGGTAAAAAAAAAATATAAAAAAAATTGTGGAGTTTTGAAGAGGTAAAAAAAGGAACAAAAAATCAATGTTGGAGTTTTGAAGAGGTAAAAAAAAAAAAAAAAAATTTAGGAGTTTTGAAGAGGTAAAAAGAAAAAAAAATTGTGGAGTTTTGAAGAGGTAAAAAAAAAAAAAATGTTATAGTTTTGAAGAGATAAAAAAAAAAAAATTGAGTTTTGAAGAGGCAAAAAAATAAATGTTGGAGTTTTGAAGAGGTAAAAAAAAAATAGTTGGAGTTTTGAAGAGGTAAAAAAAGGAACAAAAAATCAATGTTGGAGTTTTGAAGAGGTAAAAAAAAAATAAAAAAAAATTGTGGAGTTTTGAAGAGGTAAAAAAAAAAAAAAAGAAAATTGTGGAAGTAAAAAAAAAAAAAAATTTAGGAGTTTTGAAGAGGTAAAAAAAAAAAAAAAAAAGTTGGAGTTTTGAAGAGGTAAAAAAAAAAAAAAAAAAAATTGTGGAGGTAAAAAAAAAAAAAAATTTAGGAGTTTTGAAGAGGTAAAAAAAAAAAATGGAGTTTTGAAGAGGTAAAAAAAAAAAAAAGAAAATTGTGGAGGTAAAAAAAAAAAAATTTAGGAGTTTTGAAGAGGTAAAAAAAAAGAAAAAAAAAGTTGGAGTTTTGAAGAGGTAAAAAAAAAAAAAAAGAAAAATTGTGGAGTTTTGAAGAGGTAAAAAAAGGAACAAAAAATCAATGTTGGAGTTTTGAAGAGGTAAAAAAAAAAAAAAAATTGGAGTTTTGAAGAGGTAAAAAAAAAATAAAAAAATGGAGTTTTGAAGAGGTAAAAAAAGGAACAAAAAATCAACGTTGGAGTTTTGAAGAGGTAAAAAAAAAAAAAAAAAAGTTGGAGTTTTGAAGAGGTAAAAAAAAAATATAAAAAGATTGTGGAGTTTTGAAGAGGTAAAAAAAGGAACAAAAAATCAATGTTGGAGTTTTGAAGAGGTAAAAAAAAAAAAAATGTTGGAGTTTTGAAGAGGTAAAAAAAAAAAAAAAAATGTAGGAGTTTTGAAGAGGTAAAAAGAAATAAAAAAAAAAAATTGGAGTTTTAAAGAGGAAAAAAAAAAAAAAATTGAGTTTTGAAGAGGTAAAAAAAAAAAAAAAAATTGAGTTTTGAAGAGGTAAAAAAAAATAAAAAGTTGGAGTTTTGAAGAGGTAAAAAAAAAAAAAAAAAAAATTGTGGAGTTTTGAAGAGGTAAAAAAAGGAACAAAAAATCAATGTTGGAGTTTTGAAGAGGTAAAAAAAAAAAAATGGAGTTTTGAAGAGGTAAAAAAAAAAAAAAAAAAAATTGTGGAGGTAAAAAAAAAAAAAATTTAGGAGTTTTGAAGAGGTAAAAAAAAATAAAAATAAAGTTGGAGTTTTGAAGAGGTAAAAAAAGGAACAAAAAATCAATGTTGGAGTTTTGAAGAGGTAAAAAAAGGAACAAAAAATCAATGTTGGAGTTTTGAAGAGGTAAAAAAAAAAAAAAAAAATTTAAGAGTTTTGAAGAGGTAAAAAGAAAAAAAATTGTGGAGTTTTGAAGAGGTAAAAAAAAAAAAAAATGTTATAGTTTTGAAGAGATAAAAAAAAAAAAAAAAAATTGAGTTTTGAAGAGGCAAAAAAAAAAAATGTTGGAGTTTTGAAGAGGTAAAAAAAAAAAAAGTTGGAGTTTTGAAGAGGTAAAAAAAGGAACAAAAAATCAATGTTGGAGTTTTGAAGAGGTAAAAAAAAAAAAAAAAAATTTGGAGTTTTGAAGAGGTAAAAAAAAAAAAAAAAAAAAATTGTGGAGTTTTGAAGAGGTAAAAAAAGGAACAAAAAAATCAATGTTAGAGTTTTGAAGAGGTAAAAAAAAAAAAAAAACAGTTGGAGTTTTGAAGAGGTAAAAAAAAAAAAAAAAAAAATTGTAGAGTTTTGAAGAGGTAAAAAAAAAAAAAAAATTGGAGTTTTGAAGAGGTAAAAAAAGGAACAAAAAATCAATGTTGGAGTTTTGAAGAGGTAAAAAAAAAAAAAAAAAAATTGAGTTTTGAAGAGGTAAAAAAAAATAAAAAGTTGGAGTTTTGAAGAGGTAAAGAAAGGAACAAAAAATCAATGTTGGAGTTTTGAAGAGGTAAAAAAAAAAAAAAAAAAGTTGGAGTTTTGAAGAGGTAAAAAAAAAAAAAAAAAAAAATTGTGGAGTTTTGAAGAGGTAAAAAAAGGAACAAAAAAATCAATGTTAGAGTTTTGGAGAGGTAAAAAAAAACAAAAAACAGTTGGAGTTTTGAAGAGGTAAAAAAAAAAAAAAAAAAATTGTAGAGTTTTGAAGAGGTAAAAAAAAAAAAAAAATTGGAGTTTTGAAGAGGTAAAAAAAGGAACAAAAAATCAATGTTGGAGTTTTGAAGAGGTAAAAAAAAAAAAAAAAATATTGTGGAGTTTTGAAGAGGTAAAAAAAGGAACAAAAAATCAATGTTGGAGTTTTGAAGAGGTAAAAAAAAAAAAAAAAAAAAATTGTGGAGTTTTGAAGAGGTAAAAAAAGGAACAAAAAATCAATGTTAGAGTTTTGAAGAGCTAAAAAAAAAAAAAAAAAAAGTTGGAGTTTTGAAGAGGTAAAAAAAAAAAAAAAAAAATTGTAGAGTTTTGAAGAGGTAAAAAATAAAAAAAAAATTGGAGTTTTGAAGAGGTAAAAAAAGGAACAAAAAATCAATGTTGGAGTTTTGAAGAGGTTAAAAAAAAAAAAAAAAAAGTTGGAGTTTTGAAGAGGTAAAAAAAAAAAAAAAAAAAAAATTGTGGAGTTTTGAAGAGGTAAAAAAAGGAACAAAAAATCAATGTTAGAGTTTTGAAGAGCTAAAAAAAAAAAAAAAAAAAGTTGGAGTTTTGAAGAGGTAAAAAAAAAAAAAAAAAAAATTGTAGAGTTTTGAAGAGGTAAAAAATAAAAAAAAAATTGAGTTTTGAAGAGGTAAAAAAAGGAACAAAAAATCAATGTTGGAGTTTTGAAGAGGTAAAAAAAAAAAAAAAGTTGGAGTTTTGAAGAGGTAAAAAAAGGAACAAAAAATCAATGTTGGAGTTTTGAAGAGGTTAAAAAAAAAAAAAAAAAGTTGGAGTTTTGAAGAGGTAAAAAAAAAGAATAAAAAAAATTGTGGAGTTTTGAAGAGGTAAAAAAAGGAACAAAAAATCAATGTTAGAGTTTTGAAGAGCTAAAAAAAAAAAAAAAAAAGTTGGAGTTTTGAAGAGGTAAAAAAAAAAAAAAAAATTTGAGTTTTGAAGAGGTAAAAAAAGGAACAAAAAATCAATGTTGGAGTTTTGAAGAGGTAAAAAAAAAAAAAAAATTGGAGTTTTGAAGAGGTAAAAAAAAAATAAAATGGAGTTTTGAAGAGGTAAAAAAAGGAACAAAAAATCAACGTTGGAGTTTTGAAGAGGTAAAAAAAAAAAAAAATGTTGGAGTTTTGAAGAGGTAAAAAAAAAAAAAAAAAATTGTGGAGTTTTGAAGAGGTAAAAAAAAAAAAAAAAATTGTGGAGTTTTGAAGAGGTAAAAAAAAAAAAAAATTTGGAGTTTTGAAGAGGTAAAAAATATATAAAAAAAAGTTGGAGTTTTGAAGAGGTAAAAAAAAAAAAAAAAAATTGTGGAGTTTTGTAGAGGTAAAAAAAAGAAAAAAAAAGTTGGAGTTTTGAAGAGGTAAAAAAAGAAAAATGGAGTTTTGAAGAGGTAAAAAAAAAAAAAAGAAAATTGTGGAGGTAAAAAAAAAAAAAAATTTAGGAGTTTTGAAGAGGTAAAAAAAAAGAAAAAAAAAGTTGGAGTTTTGAAGAGGTAAAAAAAAAAAAAAAAAAAAATTGTGGAGTTTTGAAGAGGTAAAAAAAGGAACAAAAAATCAATGTTGGAGTTTTGAAGAGGTAAAAAAAAAAAAAAAATTGGAGTTTTGAAGAGGTAAAAAAAAAAAAAAAATTGGAGTTTTGAAGAGGTAAAAAAAAAAAAAAAAAATTGTGGAGTTTTGAAGAGGTAAAAAAAAAAAAAAAATTGGAGTTTTGAAGAGGTAAAAAAATATATAAAAAAAAGTTGGAGTTTTGAAGAGGTAAAAAAAAAAAAAAAAAATGGTGGAGTTTTGAAGTGGTAAAAAAAGGAACAAAAAATTAACGTTGGAGTTTTGAAGAGGTAAAAAAAAAAAAAAAAAATTGTGGAGTTTTGAAGAGGTAAAACAAAGAAAAAAAAAGTTGGAGTTTTGAAGAGGTAAAAAAAGAAAAATGGAGTTTTGAAGAGGTAAAAAAAAAAAAAAAAAATTGTGGAGGTAAAAAAAAAAAAAAATTTAGGAGTTTTGAAGAGGTAAAAAAAAAGAAAAAAAAAGTTGGAGTTTTGAAGAGGTAAAAAAAAAAAAAAAGAAAAATTGTGGAGTTTTGAAGAGGTAAAAAAAGGAACAAAAAATCAATGTTGGAGTTTTGAAGAGGTAAAAAAAATAAAAAAAATTGGAGTTTTAAAGAGGTAAAAAAAAAAATAAAAAAAATGGAGTTTTGAAGAGGTAAAAAAAAAATAAAAAAATGGAGTTTTGAAGAGGTAAAAAAAGGAACAAAAAATCAACGTTGGAGTTTTGAAGAGGTAAAAAAAAAAAAAATGTTGGAGTTTTGAAGAGGTAAAAAAAAAAAAAAAAAATTGTGGAGTTTTGAAGAGGTAAAAAAAAAAAAAAAATTGGAGTTTTGAAGAGGTAAAAAAAAAAAAAAAAAATTGTGGAGTTTTGAAGAGGTAAAAAAAAAAAAAAAATTGGAGTTTTGAAGAGGTAAAAAATATATAAAAAAAAGTTGGAGTTTTGAAGAGGTAAAAAAAAAAAAAAAAAATGGTGGAGTTTTGAAGTGGTAAAAAAAGGAACAAAAAATTAACGTTGGAGTTTTGAAGAGGTAAAAAAAAAAAAAAAAAATTGTGGAGTTTTGAAGAGGTAAAAAAAAGAAAAAAAAGTTGGAGTTTTGAAGAGGTAAAAAAAGAAAAATGGAGTTTTGAAGAGGTAAAAAAAAAAAAAAAAATTGTGGAGGTAAAAAAAAAAAAAAATTTAGGAGTTTTGAAGAGGTAAAAAAAAAGAAAAAAAAAGTTGGAGTTTTGAAGAGGTAAAAAAAAAAAAAAAGAAAAATTGTGGAGTTTTGAAGAGGTAAAAAAAGGAACAAAAAATCAATGTTGGAGTTTTGAAGAGGTAAAAAAAAAAAAAAAATTGGAGTTTTAAAGAGGTAAAAAAAAAAATAAAAAATGGAGTTTTGAAGAGGTAAAAAAAAATAAAAAAAATGGAGTTTTGAAGAGGTAAAAAAAGGAACAAAAAATCAACGTTGGAGTTTTGAAGAGGTAAAAAAAAAAAAAAATGTTGGAGTTTTGAAGAGGTAAAAAAAAAAAAAAAAAAATTGTGGAGTTTTGAAGAGGTAAAAAAAAAAAAAAATTTGGAGTTTTGAAGAGGTAAAAAATATATATAAAAAAAGTTGGAGTTTTGAAGAGGTAAAAAAAAAAAAAAAAAATTGTGGAGTTTTGAAGAGGTAAAAAAAGGAACAAAAAATTAACGTTGGAGTTTTGAAGAGGTAAAAAAAAAATAAAAAGTTGGAGTTTTGAAGAGGTAAAAAAAGGAACAAAAAATCAATGTTGGTGTTTTGAAGAGGTAAAAAAAAAAAAAAATGGAGTTTTGAAGAGGTAAAAAAAAAAAAAAAAGAAAATTGTGGAGTTTTGAAGAGGTAAAAAAAAGGAACAAAAAATCAATGTTGGAGTTTTGAAGAGGTAAAAAAAAAAAAAAATTGGAGTTTTGAAGAGGTAAAAAAAAAATAAAAAAATGGAGTTTTGAAGAGGTAAAAAAAGGAACAAAAAATCAACGTTGGAGTTTTGAAGAGGTAAAAAAAAAAAAAAATGTTGGAGTTTTGAAGAGGTAAAAAAAAAATAAAAAAATTGTGGAGTTTTGAAGAGGTAAAAAAAGGAACAAAAAATCAACGTTGGAGTTTTGAAGAGGTAAAAAAAAAAAAAAATGTTGGAGTTTTGAAGAGGTAAAAAAAAAAAAAAAAAATTGTGGAGTTTTGAAGAGGTAAAAAAAAAAAAAAATTTGGAGTTTTGAAGAGGTAAAAAATATATAAAAAAAAGTTGGAGTTTTGAAGAGGTAAAAAAAATAAAAAAAAATTTGGAGTTTTGAAGAGGTAAAAAATATATAAAAAAAAGTTGGAGTTTTGAAGAGGTAAAAAAAATAAAAAAAAATTGTGGAGTTTTGAAGAGGTAAAAAAAGGAACAAAAAATTAACGTTGGAGTTTTGAAGAGGTAAAAAAAAAAAAAAAAGTTGGAGTTTTGAAGAGGTAAAAAAAGGAACAAAAAATCAATGTTGGAGTTTTGAAGAGGTAAAAAAAAAAAAAAATGGAGTTTTGAAGAGGTAAAAAAAAAAAAAAAAAGAAAATTGTGGAGGTAAAAAAAAAAAAAAAATTTAGGAGTTTTGAAGAGGTAAAAAAAAATAAAAATAAAGTTGGAGTTTTGAAGAGGTAAAAAAAAAAAAAAAAAAAATTGTGGAGTTTTGAAGAGGTAAAAAAAGGAACAAAAAATCAATGTTGGAGTTTTGAAGAGGTAAAAAAAATATATAAAAAAAATTGTGGAGTTTTGAAGAGGTAAAAAAAGGAACAAAAAATCAATGTTGGAGTTTTGAAGAGGTAAAAAAAAAAAAAAAAAGTTGGAGTTTTGAAGAGGTAAAAAAAAAATATAAAAAAAATTGTGGAGTTTTGAAGAGGTAAAAAAAGGAACAAAAAATCAATGTTGGAGTTTTGAAGAGGTAAAAAAAAAAAAAAAAAGTTGGAGTTTTGAAGAGGTAAAAAAAGGAACAAAAAATCAATGTTGGAGTTTTGAAGAGGTAAAAAAAAAATAAAAAAAAATTGTGGAGTTTTGAAGAGGTAAAAAAAAAAAATGGAGTTTTGAAGAGGTAAAAAAAAAAAAAAAGAAAATTGTGGAGGTAAAAAAAAAAAAAAATTTAGGAGTTTTGAAGAGGTAAAAAAAAAAAAAAAAAGTTGGAGTTTTGAAGAGGTAAAAAAAAAAAAATGGAGTTTTGAAGAGGTAAAAAAAAAAAAAAGAAAATTGTGGAGGTAAAAAAAAAAAAAAATTTAGGAGTTTTGAAGAGGTAAAAAAAAAGAAAAAAAAAAATTGTGGAGTTTTGAAGAGGTAAAAAAAGGAACAAAAAATCAATGTTGGAGTTTTGAAGAGGTAAAAAAAAAAAAAAAATTGGAGTTTTGAAGAGGTAAAAAAAAAAAAAAAAATGGAGTTTTGAAGAGGTAAAAAAAGGAACAAAAAATCAACGTTGGAGTTTTGAAGAGGTAAAAAAAAAAAAAAATGTTGGAGTTTTGAAGAGGTAAAAAAAAAAAAAAAAATTGTGGAGTTTTGAAGAGGTAAAAAAAAAAAAAATTTGGAGTTTTGAAGAGGTAAAAAAAATATAAAAAAAAGTTGGAGTTTTGAAGAGGTAAAAAAAAAAAAAAAAATTGTGGAGTTTTGAAGAGGTAAAAAAAGGAACAAAAAATTAACGTTGGAGTTTTGAAGAGGTAAAAAAAAAATAAAAAGTTGGAGTTTTGAAGAGGTAAAAAAAAAATAAAAAAATTGAGTTTTGAAGAGGCAAAAAAAAAAATGTTGGAGTTTTGAAGAGGTAAAAAAAAAAAAAGTTGGAGTTTTGAAGAGGTAAAAAAAGGAACAAAAAATCAATGTTGGAGTTTTGAAGAGGTAAAAAAAAAATAAAAAAAAATTGTGGAGTTTTGAAGAGGTAAAAAAAAAAAATGGAGTTTTGAAGAGGTAAAAAAAAAAAAAAAGAAAATTGTGGAGGTAAAAAAAAAAAAAAATTTAGGAGTTTTGAAGAGGTAAAAAAAAAAAAAAAAAGTTGGAGTTTTGAAGAGGTAAAAAAAAAAAAATGGAGTTTTGAAGAGGTAAAAAAAGGAACAAAAAATCAATGTTGGAGTTTTGAAGAGGTAAAAAAAAAAAAAAAAAAAATTGTGGAGTTTTGAAGAGGTAAAAAAAGGAACAAAAAATCAATGTTGGAGTTTTGAAGAGGTAAAAAAAAAAAAAAAAAAAGTTGGAGTTTTGAAGAGGTAAAAAAAAAAAATAAAAAAAATTGTGGAGTTTTGAAGAGGTAAAAAAAAAAAAAGTTGGAGTTTTGAAGAGGTAAAAAAAAAATAAAAAGTTGGAGTTTTGAAGAGGTAAAAAAAGGAACAAAAAATCAATGTTGGAGTTTTGAAGAGGTAAAAAAAAAAAAATGGAGTTTTGAAGAGGTAAAAAAAAAAAAAAAAGAAAATTGTGGAGGTAAAAAAAAAAAAAAATTTAGGAGTTTTGAAGAGGTAAAAAAAAATAAAAATAAAGTTGGAGTTTTGAAGAGGTAAAAAAAAAAAAAAGTTGGAGTTTTGAAGAGGTAAAAAAAAAATATAAAAAAAATTGTGGAGTTTTGAAGAGGTAAAAAAAGGAACAAAAAATCAATGTTGGAGTTTTGAAGAGGTAAAAAAAAAAAAAAATGGAGTTTTGAAGAGGTAAAAAAAAAAAAAAAAGAAAATTGTGGAGGTAAAAAAAAAAAAAAATTTAGGAGTTTTGAAGAGGTAAAAAAAAATAAAAATAAAGTTGGAGTTTTGAAGAGGTAAAAAAAAAAAAAAATTTGGAGTTTTGAAGAGGTAAAAAATATATAAAAAAAAGTTGGAGTTTTGAAGAGGTAAAAAAAAAAAAAAAAAATTGTGGAGTTTTGTAGAGGTAAAAAAAAGAAAAAAAAAAGTTGGAGTTTTGAAGAGGTAAAAAAAAAAAAAATGGAGTTTTGAAGAGGTAAAAAAAAAAAAAAGAAAATTGTGGAGGTAAAAAAAAAAAAAAAATTTAGGAGTTTTGAAGAGGTAAAAAAAAAGAAAAAAAAAGTTGGAGTTTTGAAGAGGTAAAAAAAAAAAAAAAAAAAATTGTGGAGTTTTGAAGAGGTAAAAAAAGGAACAAAAAATCAATGTTGGAGTTTTGAAGAGGTAAAAAAAAAAAAAAATTGGAGTTTTGAAGAGGTAAAAAAAAAATAAAAAAAATGGAGTTTTGAAGAGGTAAAAAAAGGAACAAAAAATCAATGTTGGAGTTTTGAAGAGGTAAAAAAAAAAAAAAAAAAAGTTGGAGTTTTGAAGAGGTAAAAAAAAAATAAAAAGTTGGAGTTTTGAAGAGGTAAAAAAAGGAACAAAAAATCAATGTTGGAGTTTTGAAGAGGTAAAAAAAAAAATAAAAAAAATTGTGGAGTTTTGAAGAGGTAAAAAAAAAAATGGAGTTTTGAAGAGGTAAAAAAAAAAAAAAATTTGGAGTTTTGAAGAGGTAAAAAATATATAAAAAAAAGTTGGAGTTTTGAAGAGGTAAAAAAAAAAAAAAAAATTGTGGAGTTTTGTAGAGGTAAAAAAAAGAAAAAAAAAGTTGGAGTTTTGAAGAGGTAAAAAAAGAAAAATGGAGTTTTGAAGAGGTAAAAAAAAAAAAAAAAAAATTGTGGAGGTAAAAAAAAAAAAAAATTTAGGAGTTTTGAAGAGGTAAAAAAAAAGAAAAAAAAAGTTGGAGTTTTGAAGAGGTAAAAAAAAAAAAAAAAAAAAATTGTGGAGTTTTGAAGAGGTAAAAAAAGGAACAAAAAATTAACGTTGGAGTTTTGAAGAGGTAAAAAAAAAAAAAAAAAATTGTGGAGTTTTGAAGAGGTAAAACAAAGAAAAAAAAAGTTGGAGTTTTGAAGAGGTAAAAAAAGAAAAATGGAGTTTTGAAGAGGTAAAAAAAAAAAAAAAAAATTGTGGAGGTAAAAAAAAAAAAAAATTTAGGAGTTTTGAAGAGGTAAAAAAAAAGAAAAAAAAAGTTGGAGTTTTGAAGAGGTAAAAAAAAAAAAAAAAAATTGTGGAGGTAAAAAAAAAAAAAAATTGTGGAGTTTTGAAGAGGTAAAAAAAGGAACAAAAAATCAATGTTGGAGTTTTGAAGAGGTAAAAAAAAAAAAAAAATTGGAGTTTTAAAGAGGTAAAAAAAAAATAAAAAAATGGAGTTTTGAAGAGGTAAAAAAAAAATAAAAAAATGGAGTTTTGAAGAGGTAAAAAAAGGAACAAAAAATCAACGTTGGAGTTTTGAAGAGGTAAAAAAAAAAAAAAATGTTGGAGTTTTGAAGAGGTAAAAAAAAAAAAAAAAAAATTGTGGAGTTTTGAAGAGGTAAAAAAAAAAAAAAAATTGGAGTTTTGAAGAGGTAAAAAAAAAAAAAAAAAATTGTGGAGTTTTGAAGAGGTAAAAAAAAAAAAAAAATTGGAGTTTTGAAGAGGTAAAAAATATATAAAAAAAAGTTGGAGTTTTGAAGAGGTAAAAAAAAAAAAAAAAAATGGTGGAGTTTTGAAGTGGTAAAAAAAGGAACAAAAAATTAACGTTGGAGTTTTGAAGAGGTAAAAAAAAAAAAAAAAAATTGTGGAGTTTTGAAGAGGTAAAAAAAAGAAAAAAAAGTTGGAGTTTTGAAGAGGTAAAAAAAGAAAAATGGAGTTTTGAAGAGGTAAAAAAAAAAAAAAAAATTGTGGAGGTAAAAAAAAAAAAAAATTTAGGAGTTTTGAAGAGGTAAAAAAAAAGAAAAAAAAAGTTGGAGTTTTGAAGAGGTAAAAAAAAAAAAAAAGAAAAATTGTGGAGTTTTGAAGAGGTAAAAAAAGGAACAAAAAATCAATGTTGGAGTTTTGAAGAGGTAAAAAAAAAAAAAAAATTGGAGTTTTAAAGAGGTAAAAAAAAAATAAAAAAATGGAGTTTTGAAGAGGTAAAAAAAAAATAAAAAAATGGAGTTTTGAAGAGGTAAAAAAAGGAACAAAAAATCAACGTTGGAGTTTTGAAGAGGTAAAAAAAAAAAAAAATGTTGGAGTTTTGAAGAGGTAAAAAAAAAAAAAAAAAAATTGTGGAGTTTTGAAGAGGTAAAAAAAAAAAAAAATTTGGAGTTTTGAAGAGGTAAAAAATATATAAAAAAAAGTTGGAGTTTTGAAGAGGTAAAAAAAAAAAAAAAAAATTGTGGAGTTTTGAAGAGGTAAAAAAAGGAACAAAAAATTAACGTTGGAGTTTTGAAGAGGTAAAAAAAAAATAAAAAGTTGGAGTTTTGAAGAGGTAAAAAAAGGAACAAAAAATCAATGTTGGAGTTTTGAAGAGGTAAAAAAAAAAAAAAATGGAGTTTTGAAGAGGTAAAAAAAAAAAAAAAAGAAAATTGTGGAGTTTTGAAGAGGTAAAAAAAAGGAACAAAAAATCAATGTTGGAGTTTTGAAGAGGTAAAAAAAAAAAAAAATTGGAGTTTTGAAGAGGTAAAAAAAAAATAAAAAAATGGAGTTTTGAAGAGGTAAAAAAAGGAACAAAAAATCAACGTTGGAGTTTTGAAGAGGTAAAAAAAAAAAAAAATGTTGGAGTTTTGAAGAGGTAAAAAAAAAAAAAAAAATTGTGGAGTTTTGAAGAGGTAAAAAAAAAAAAAAATTTGGAGTTTTGAAGAGGTAAAAAATATATAAAAAAAAGTTGGAGTTTTGAAGAGGTAAAAAAAATAAAAAAAAATTGTGGAGTTTTGAAGAGGTAAAAAAAGGAACAAAAAATTAACGTTGGAGTTTTGAAGAGGTAAAAAAAAAAAAAAAAGTTGGAGTTTTGAAGAGGTAAAAAAAGGAACAAAAAATCAATGTTGGAGTTTTGAAGAGGTAAAAAAAAAAAAAAATGGAGTTTTGAAGAGGTAAAAAAAAAAAAAAAAGAAAATTGTGGAGGTAAAAAAAAAAAAAAAATTTAGGAGTTTTGAAGAGGTAAAAAAAAATAAAAATAAAGTTGGAGTTTTGAAGAGGTAAAAAAAAAAAAAAAAAAAATTGTGGAGTTTTGAAGAGGTAAAAAAAGGAACAAAAAATCAATGTTGGAGTTTTGAAGAGGTAAAAAAAATATATAAAAAAAATTGTGGAGTTTTGAAGAGGTAAAAAAAGGAACAAAAAATCAATGTTGGAGTTTTGAAGAGGTAAAAAAAATAAAAAAATTGGAGTTTTAAAGAGGTAAAAAAAAAATAAAAAAAATGGAGTTTTGAAGAGGTAAAAAAAAAATAAAAAAATGGAGTTTTGAAGAGGTAAAAAAAGGAACAAAAAATCAACGTTGGAGTTTTGAAGAGGTAAAAAAAAAAAAAAAATGTTGGAGTTTTGAAGAGGTAAAAAAAAAAAAAAAAAAATTGTGGAGTTTTGAAGAGGTAAAAAAAAAAAAAAAATTGGAGTTTTGAAGAGGTAAAAAAAAAAAAAAAAAATTGTGGAGTTTTGAAGAGGTAAAAAAAAAAAAAAAATTGGAGTTTTGAAGAGGTAAAAAATATATAAAAAAAAGTTGGAGTTTTGAAGAGGTAAAAAAAAAAAAAAAAAATGGTGGAGTTTTGAAGTGGTAAAAAAAGGAACAAAAAATTAACGTTGGAGTTTTGAAGAGGTAAAAAAAAAAAAAAAAAATTGTGGAGTTTTGAAGAGGTAAAAAAAAGAAAAAAAAGTTGGAGTTTTGAAGAGGTAAAAAAAGAAAAATGGAGTTTTGAAGAGGTAAAAAAAAAAAAAAAAATTGTGGAGGTAAAAAAAAAAAAAAATTTAGGAGTTTTGAAGAGGTAAAAAAAAAGAAAAAAAAAGTTGGAGTTTTGAAGAGGTAAAAAAAAAAAAAAAGAAAAATTGTGGAGTTTTGAAGAGGTAAAAAAAGGAACAAAAAATCAATGTTGGAGTTTTGAAGAGGTAAAAAAAAAAAAAAATTGGAGTTTTAAAGAGGTAAAAAAAAAAAAAAAAATGGAGTTTTGAAGAGGTAAAAAAAAAAATAAAAAATGGAGTTTTGAAAAGGTAAAAAAAGGAACAAAAAATCAACGTTGGAGTTTTGAAGAGGTAAAAAAAAAAAAAAATGTTGGAGTTTTGAAGAGGTAAAAAAAAAAAAAAAAAATTGTGGAGTTTTGAAGAGGTAAAAAAAAAAAAAAATTTGGAGTTTTGAAGAGGTAAAAAATATATATAAAAAAAGTTGGAGTTTTGAAGAGGTAAAAAAAAAAAAAAAAAAATTGTGGAGTTTTGAAGAGGTAAAAAAAGGAACAAAAAATTAACGTTGGAGTTTTGAAGAGGTAAAAAAAAAATAAAAAGTTGGAGTTTTGAAGAGGTAAAAAAAGGAACAAAAAATCAATGTTGGTGTTTTGAAGAGGTAAAAAAAAAAAAAAATGGAGTTTTGAAGAGGTAAAAAAAAAAAAAAAAGTAAATTGTGGAGTTTTGAAGAGGTAAAAAAAAGGAACAAAAAATCAATGTTGGAGTTTTGAAGAGGTAAAAAAAAAAAAAAATTGGAGTTTTGAAGAGGTAAAAAAAAATAAAAAATGGAGTTTTGAAGAGGTAAAAAAAGGAACAAAAAATCAACGTTGGAGTTTTGAAGAGGTAAAAAAAAAAAAAATGTTGGAGTTTTGAAGAGGTAAAAAAAAAAAAAAAAAATTGTGGAGTTTTGAAGAGGTAAAAAAAAAAAAAAATTTGGAGTTTTGAAGAGGTAAAAAATATATAAAAAAAGTTGGAGTTTTGAAGAGGTAAAAAAAATAAAAAAAAATTGTGGAGTTTTGAAGAGGTAAAAAAAGGAACAAAAAATTAACGTTGGAGTTTTGAAGAGGTAAAAAAAAAAAAAAAAAGTTGGAGTTTTGAAGAGGTAAAAAAAGGAACAAAAAATCAATGTTGGAGTTTTGAAGAGGTAAAAAAAAAAAAAAATGGAGTTTTGAAGAGGTAAAAAAAAAAAAAAAAAGAAAATTGTGGAGGTAAAAAAAAAAAAAAATTTAGGAGTTTTGAAGAGGTAAAAAAAAATAAAAATAAAGTTGGAGTTTTGAAGAGGTAAAAAAAAAAAAAAAAAAAATTGTGGAGTTTTGAAGAGGTAAAAAAAGGAACAAAAAATCAATGTTGGAGTTTTGAAGAGGTAAAAAAAATATATAAAAAAAATTGTGGAGTTTTGAAGAGGTAAAAAAAGGAACAAAAAATCAATGTTGGAGTTTTGAAGAGGTAAAAAAAAAAAAAAAAAGTTGGAGTTTTGAAGAGGTAAAAAAAAAATATAAAAAAAATTGTGGAGTTTTGAAGAGGTAAAAAAAGGAACAAAAAATCAATGTTGGAGTTTTGAAGAGGTAAAAAAAAAATAAAAAAAAATTGTGGAGTTTTGAAGAGGTAAAAAAAAAAAATGGAGTTTTGAAGAGGTAAAAAAAAAAAAAAGAAAATTGTGGAGGTAAAAAAAAAAAAAAATTTAGGAGTTTTGAAGAGGTAAAAAAAAAAAAAAAAAAGTTGGAGTTTTTGAAGAGGTAAAAAAAAAAAA